>NW_024469748.1:0-25000 GCF_017976425.1 Toxotes jaculatrix
GCGTCAAAATAAGACTTTTTCCAGCATGGAAACACTATTTTACATTAGAAGAAGCATTTTGGCAGAGTTTTCCCGTGTGTTTCTTTCATCTGCAGTACCTGGCACTTTCAGGGCAAACGTTGTGAAAAACAGTCTCATATGGCCAGGAACGGTGAAATTTTTACCGTTTGAGCTGAAATGACAGCTTTGCATCAAATATGTTGCTGGCGTCAAAATAAGACTTTTTCCAGCATGGAAACACTATTTTACATTAGAAGAAGCATTTGGCAGAGTTTTCAAGTATGTTTCTGTGATTTGTACTGTGTGGCATTTTCAGGGCACACGCTGTGTCCCAGACACACGGAGAATGGCTGGAAACGCTTAAAACGGCAAGTTTCAGTCAGTTAGTGCTGAAATGAACGGTGTGTCTAAAATATGTTGCTGGCGTCAAAATAAGACTGTTTCCAGCATGGAAACACTATTTTACATTAGAAGAAGCATTTTGCAGAGTTTTCCCGTGTTTTCTTTCATCTGCAGTACCTGGCACTTTCAGGGCAAACGTTGTGAAAAACAGTCTCATATGGCCAGGAACGGTGAAATTTTACCGTTTGAGCTGAAATGACAGCTTTGCATCAAATATGTTGCTGGCGTCAAAATAAGACTTTTTCCAGCATGGAAACACTATTTTACATTAGAAGAAGCATTTGGCAGAGTTTTCAAGTATGTTTCTGTGATTTGTACTGTGTGGCATTTTCAGGGCACACGCTGTGTCCCAGACACACGGAGAATGGCTGGAAACGCTTAAAACGGCAAGTTTCAGTCAGTTAGTGCTGAAATGAACGGTGTGTCTAAAATATGTTGCTGGCGTCAAAATAAGACTTTTTCCAGCATGGAAACACTATTTTACATTAGAAGAAGCATTTTGCAGAGTTTTTCCCGTGTGTTTCTTTCATCCTTTCATCTGCAGTACCTGGCACTTTCAGGGCAAACGTTGTGAAAAACAGTCTCATATGGCCAGGAACGGTGAAATTTTACCGTTTGAGCTGAAATGACAGCTTTGCATCAAATATGTTGCTGGCGTCAAAATAAGACTTTTTCCAGCATGGAAACACTATTTTACATTAGAAGAAGCATTTTGCAGAGTTTTCCCGTGTGTTTCTTTCATCTGCAGTACCTGGCACTTTCAGGGCAAACGTTGTGAAAAACAGTCTCATATGGCCAGGAACGGTGAAATTTTACCGTTTGAGCTGAAATGACAGCTTTGCATCAAATATGTTTGCTGGCGTCAAAATAAGACTTTTTCCAGCATGGAAACACTATTTTACATTAGAAGAAGCATTTGCTGAGTTTTCCCGTGTGTTTCTTTCATCTGCAGTACCTGGCACTTTCAGGGCAAACGTTGTGAAAAACAGTCTCATATGGCCAGGAACGGTGAAATTTTACCGTTTGAGCTGAAATGACAGCTTTGCATCAAATATGTTGCTGGCGTCAAAATAAGACTTTTTCCAGCATGGAAACACTATTTTACATTAGAAGAAGCATTTGGCAGAGTTTTCAAGTATGTTTCTGTGATTTGTACTGTGTGGCATTTTCAGGGCACACGCTGTGTCCCAGACACACGGAGAATGGCTGGAAACGCTTAAAACGGCAAGTTTCAGTCAGTTAGTGCTGAAATGAACGGTGTGTCTAAAATATGTTGCTGGCGTCAAAATAAGACTGTTTCCAGCATGGAAACACTATTTTACATTAGAAGAAGCATTTTGCAGAGTTTTCCCGTGTGTTTCTTTCATCTGCAGTACCTGGCACTTTCAGGGCAAACGTTGTGAAAAACAGTCTCATATGGCCAGGAACGGTGAAATTTTACCGTTTGAGCTGAAATGACAGCTTTGCATCAAATATGTTGCTGGCGTCAAAATAGACTGTTTCCAGCATGGAAACACTATTTTACATTAGAAGAAGCATTTTGCAGAGTTTTCCCGTGTGTTTCTTTCATCTGCAGTACCTGGCACTTTCAGGGCAAACGTTGTGAAAAACAGTCTCATATGGCCAGGAACGGTGAAATTTTACCGTTTGAGCTGAAATGACAGCTTTGCATCAAATATGTTGCTGGCGTCAAAATAAGACTTTTTCCAGCATGGAAACACTATTTTACATTAGAAGAAGCATTTGGCAGAGTTTTCAAGTATGTTTCTGTGATTTGTACTGTGTGGCATTTTCAGGGCACACGCCTGTGTCCCAGACACACGGAGAATGGCTGGAAACGCTTAAAACGGCAAGTTTCAGTCAGTTAGTGCTGAAATGAACGGTGTGTCTAAAATATGTTGCTGGCTGTCAAAATAAGACTGTTTCCAGCATGGAAACACTATTTTACATTAGAAGAAGCATTTTGCAGAGTTTTCCCGTGTGTTTCTTTCATCTGCAGTACCTGGCACTTTCAGGGCAAACGTTGTGAAAAACAGTCTCATATGGCCAGGAACGGTGAAATTTTACCGTTTGAGCTGAAATGACAGCTTTGCATCAAATATGTTGCTGGCGTCAAAATAAGACTTTTTCCAGCATGGAAACACTATTTTCCATTAGAAGAAGCATTTGGCAGAGTTTTCAAGTATGTTTCTGTGATTTGTACTGTGTGGCATTTTCAGGGCACACGCTGTGTCCCAGACACACGGAGAATGGCTGGAAACGCTTAAAACGGCAAGTTTCAGTCAGTTAGTGCTGAAATGAACGGTGTGTCTAAAATATGTTGCTGGCGTCAAAATAAGACTTTTTCCAGCATGGAAACACTATTTTACATTAGAAGAAGCATTTTGCAGAGTTTTCCCGTGTGTTTCTTTCATCTGCAGTACCTGGCACTTTCAGGGCAAACGTTGTGAAAAACAGTCTCATATGGCCAGGAACGGTGAAATTTTACCGTTTGAGCTGAAATGACAGCTTTGCATCAAATATGTTGCTGGCGTCAAAATAAGACTTTTTCCAGCATGGAAACACTATTTTACATTAGAAGAAGCATTTGGCAGAGTTTTCCCGTGTGTTTCTTTCATCTGCAGTACCTGGCACTTTCAGGGCAAACGTTGTGAAAAACAGTCTCATATGGCCAGGAACGGTGAAATTTTACCGTTTGAGCTGAAATGACAGCTTTGCATCAAATATGTTGCTGGCGTCAAAATAAGACTTTTTCCAGCATGGAAACACTATTTTACATTAGAAGAAGCATTTGGCAGAGTTTTCAAGTATGTTTCTGTGATTTGTACTGTGTGGCATTTTCAGGGCACACGCTGTGTCCCAGACACACGGAGAATGGCTGGAAACGCTTAAAACGGCAGGTTTCAGTCAGTTAGTGCTGAAATGAACGGTGTGTCTAAAATATGTTGCTGGCGTCAAAATAAGACTGTTTCCAGCATGGAAACACTATTTTACATTAGAAGAAGCATTTTGCAGAGTTTTCCCGTGTGTTTCTTTCATCTGCAGTACCTGGCACTTTCAGGGCAAACGTTGTGAAAAACAGTCTCATATGGCCAGGAACGGTGAAATTTTACCGTTTGAGCTGAAATGACAGCTTTGCATCAAATATGTTGCTGGCGTCAAAATAAGACTGTTTCCAGCATGGAAACACTATTTTACATTAGAAGAAGCATTTTGCAGAGTTTTCCCGTGTGTTTCTTTCATCTGCAGTACCTGGCACTTTCAGGGCAAACGTTGTGAAAAACAGTCTCATATGGCCAGGAACGGTGAAATTTTACCGTTTGAGCTGAAATGACAGCTTTGCATCAAATATGTTGCTGGCGTCAAAATAAGACTTTTTCCAGCATGGAAACACTATTTTACATTAGAAGAAGCATTTGGCAGAGTTTTCAAGTATGTTTCTGTGATTTGTACTGTGTGGCATTTTCAGGGCACACGCTGTGTCCCAGACACACGGAGAATGGCTGGAAACGCTTAAAACGGCAAGTTTCAGTCAGTTAGTGCTGAAATGAACGGTGTGTCTAAAATATGTTGCTGGCGTCAAAATAAGACTTTTTCCAGCATGGAAACACTATTTTACATTAGAAGAAGCATTTTGCAGAGTTTTCCCGTGTGGTTTCTTTCATCTGCAGTACCTGGCACTTTCAGGGCAAACGTTGTGAAAAACAGTCTCATATGGCCAGGGAACGGTGAAATTTTACCGTTTGAGCTGAAATGACAGCTTTGCATCAAATATGTTGCTGGCGTCAAAATAAGACTTTTTCCAGCATGGAAACACTATTTTACATTAGAAGAAGCATTTGGCAGAGTTTTCCCGTGTGTTTCTTTCATCTGCAGTACCTGGCACTTTCAGGGCAAACGTTGTGAAAAACAGTCTCATATGGCCAGGAACGGTGAAATTTACCGTTTGAGCTGAAATGACAGCTTTGCATCAAATATGTTGCTGGCGTCAAAATAAGACTTTTTCCAGCATGGAAACACTATTTTACATTAGAAGAAGCATTTGGCAGAGTTTTCAAGTATGTTTCTGTGATTTGTACTGTGTGGCATTTTCAGGGCACACGCTGTGTCCCAGACACACGGAGAATGGCTGGAAACGCTTAAAACGGCAAGTTTCAGTCAGTTAGTGTTGAAATGAACGGTGTGTCTAAAATATGTTGCTGGCGTCAAAATAAGACTGTTTCCAGCATGGAAACACTATTTTACATTAGAAGAAGCATTTTGCAGAGTTTTCCCGTGTGTTTCTTTCATCTGCAGTACCTGGCACTTTCAGGGCAAACGTTGTGAAAAACAGTCTCATATGGCCAGGAACGGTGAAATTTTACCGTTTGAGCTGAAATGACAGCTTTGCATCAAATATGTTGCTGGCGTCAAAATAAGACTTTTTCCAGCATGGAAACACTATTTTACATTAGAAGAAGCATTTGGCAGAGTTTTCCCGTGTGTTTCTTTCATCTGCAGTACCTGGCACTTTCAGGGCAAACGTTGTGAAAAACAGTCTCATATGGCCAGGAACGGTGAAATTTTACCGTTTGAGCTGAAATGACAGCTTTGCATCAAATATGTTGCTGGCGTCAAAATAAGACTTTTTCCAGCATGGAAACACTATTTTACATTAGAAGAAGCATTTGGCAGAGTTTTCAAGTATGTTTCTGTGATTTGTACTGTGTGGCATTTTCAGGGCACACGCTGTGTCCCAGACACACGGAGAATGGCTGGAAACGCTTAAAACGGCAAGTTTCAGTCAGTTAGTGCTGAAATGAACGGTGTGTCTAAAATATGTTGCTGGCGTCAAAATAAGACTGTTTCCAGCATGGAAACACTATTTTACATTAGAAGAAGCATTTTGCTGAGTTTTCCCGTGTGTTTCTTTCATCTGCAGTACCTGGCACTTTCAGGGCAAACGTTGTGAAAAACAGTCTCATATGGCCAGGAACGGTGAAATTTTACCGTTTGAGCTGAAATGACAGCTTTGCATCAAATATGTTGCTGGCGTTCAAAATAAGACTTTTTCCAGCATGGAAACACTATTTTACATTAGAAGAAGCATTTTGCTGAGTTTTCCCGTGTGTTTCTTTCATCTGCAGTACCTGGCACTTTCAGGGCAAACGTTGTGAAAAACAGTCTCATATGGCCAGGAACGGTGAAATTTTACCGTTTGAGCTGAAATGACAGCTTTGCATCAAATATGTTGCTGGCGTCAAAATAAGACTTTTTCCAGCATGGAAACACTATTTTACATTAGAAGAAGCATTTGGCAGAGTTTTCAAGTATGTTTCTGTGATTTGTACTGTGTGCATTTTCAGGGCACACGCTGTGTCCCAGACACACGGAGAATGGCTGGAAACGCTTAAAACGGCAAGTTTCAGTCAGTTAGTGCTGAAATGAACGGTGTGTCTAAAATATGTTGCTGGCGTCAAAATAAGACTTTTTCCAGCATGGAAACACTATTTTACATTAGAAGAAGCATTTTTGCAGAGTTTTTCCCGTGTGTTTCTTTCATCTGCAGTACCTGGCACTTTCAGGGCAAACGTTGTGAAAAACAGTCTCATATGGCCAGGAACGGTGAAATTTACCGTTTGAGCTGAAATGACAGCTTTGCATCAATATGTGCTGGCGTCAAAATAAGACTTTTTTCCAGCATGGAAACACTATTTTCCATTAGAAGAAGCATTTGGCAGAGTTTTCAAGTATGTTTCTGTGATTTGTACTGTGTGGCATTTTCAGGGCACACGCTGTGTCCCAGACACACGGAGAATGGCTGGAAACGCTTAAAACGGCAAGTTTCAGTCAGTTAGTGCTGAAATGAACGGTGTGTCTAAAATATGTTGCTGGCGTCAAAATAAGACTTTTTCCAGCATGGAAACACTATTTTACATTAGAAGAAGCATTTTGCAGAGTTTTCCCGTGTGTTTCTTTCATCTGCAGTACTGGCACTTTCAGGGCAAACGTTGTGAAAAACAGTCTCATATGGCCAGGAACGGTGAAATTTTACCGTTTGAGCTGAAATGACAGCTTTGCATCAAATATGTTGCTGGCGTCAAAATAAGACTTTTTCCAGCATGGAAACACTATTTTACATTAGAAGAGCATTTGGCAGAGTTTTCCCGTGTGTTTCTTTCATCTGCAGTACCTGGCACTTTCAGGGCAAACGTTTGTGAAAAACAGTCTCATATGGCCAGGAACGGTGAAATTTTACCGTTTGAGCTGAAATGACAGCTTTGCATCAAATATGTTGCTGGCGTCAAAATAAGACTTTTTCCAGCATGGAAACACTATTTTACATTAGAAGAAGCATTTGGCCAGAGTTTTCAAGTATGTTTCTGTGATTTGTACTGTGTGGCATTTTCAGGGCACACGCTGTGTCCCCAGACACACGGAGATGGCTGGAAACGCTTAAAACGGCAAGTTTCAGTCAGTTAGTGCTGAAATGAACGGTGTGTCTAAAATATGTTTGCTGGCGTCAAAATAAGACTGTTTCCAGCATGGAAACACTATTTTTACATTAGAAGAAGCATTTTGCAGAGTTTTCCCGTGTGTTTCTTTCATCTGCAGTACCTGGCACTTTCAGGGCAAACGTTGTGAAAAACAGTCTCATATGGCCAGGAACGGTGAATTTTACCGTTTGAGCTGAAATGACAGCTTTGCATCAAATATGTTGCTGGCGTCAAAATAAGACTGTTTCCAGCATGGGAAACACTATTTTACATTAGAAGAAGCATTTTGCAGAGTTTTCCCGTGTGTTTCTTTCATCTGCAGTACCTGGCACTTTCAGGGCAAACGTTGTGAAAAACAGTCTCATATGGCCAGGAACGGTGAAATTTTACCGTTTGAGCTGAAATGACAGCTTTGCATCAAATATGTTGCTGGCGTCCAAAATAAGACTTTTTCCAGCATGGAAACACTATTTTACATTAGAAGAAGCATTTGGCAGAGTTTTCAAGTATGTTTCTGTGATTTGTACTGTGTGGCATTTTCAGGGCACACGCTGTGTCCCAGACACACGGAGAATGGCTGGAAACGCTTAAAACGGCAAGTTTCAGTCAGTTAGTGCTGAAATGAACGGTGTGTCTAAAATATGTTGCTGGCGTCAAAATAAGACTGTTTCCAGCATGGAAACACTATTTTACATTAGAAGAAGCATTTTGCAGAGTTTTCCCGTGTGTTTCTTTCATCTGCAGTACCTGGCACTTTCAGGGCAAACGTTGTGAAAAACAGTCTCATATGGCCAGGAACGGTGAAATTTTACCGTTTGAGCTGAAATGACAGCTTTGCATCAAATATGTTGCTGGCGTCAAAAATAAGACTTTTTCCAGCATGGAAACACTATTTTACATTAGAAGAAGCATTTGGCAGAGTTTTCAAGTAGTTTCTGTGATTTGTACTGTGTGGCATTTTCAGGGCACACGCTGTGTCCCAGACACACGAGAATGGCTGGAAACGCTTAAAACGGCAAGTTTCAGTCAGTTAGTGCTGAAATGAACGGTTGGTGTCTAAAATATGTTGCTGGCGTCAAAATAAGACTTTTTCCAGCATGGAAACACTATTTTACATTAGAAGAAGCATTTTGCAGAGTTTTCCCGTGTGTTTCTTTCATCTGCAGTACCTGGCACTTTCAGGGCAAACGTTGTGAAAAACAGTCTCATATGGCCAGGAACGGTGAAATTTTACCGTTTGAGCTGAAATGACAGCTTTGCATCAAATATGTTGCTGGCGTCAAAATAAGACTTTTTCCAGCATGGAAACACTATTTTACATTAGAAGAAGGCATTTGGCAGAGTTTTCCCGTGTGTTTCTTTCATCTGCAGTACCTGGCACTTTCAGGGCAAACGTTGTGAAAAACAGTCTCATATGGCCAGGAACGGTGAAATTTTACCGTTTGAGCTGAAATGACAGCTTTGCATCAAATATGTTGCTGGCGTCAAAATAAGACTTTTTCCAGCATGGAAACACTATTTTACATTAGAAGAAGCATTTGGCAGAGTTTTCAAGTATGTTTCTGTGATTTGTACTGTGTGGCATTTTCAGGGCACACGCTGTGTCCCAGACACACGGAGAATGGCTGGAAACGCTTAAAAACGGCAAGTTTCAGTCAGTTAGTGCTGAATGAACGGTGTGTCTAAAATATGTTGCTGGCGTCAAAATAAGACTGTTTCCAGCATGGAAACACTATTTTACATTAGAAGAAGCATTTTGCTGAGTTTTCCCGTGTGTTTCTTTCATCTGCAGTACCTGGCACTTTCAGGGCAAACGTTGTGAAAAACAGTCTCATATGGCCAGGAACGGTGAAATTTTACCGTTTGAGCTGAAATGACAGCTTTGCATCAAATATGTTGCTGGCGTCAAAATAAGACTGTTTCCAGCATGGAAACACTATTTTGACATTAGAAGAAGCATTTTGCAGAGTTTTCCCGTGTGTTTCTTTCATCTGCAGTACCTGGCACTTTCAGGGCAAACGTTGTGAAAAACAGTCTCATATGGCCAGGAACGGTGAAATTTTACCGTTTGAGCTGAAATGACAGCTTTGCATCAAATATGTTGCTGGCGTCAAAATAAGACTTTTTCCAGCATGGAAACACTATTTTACATTAGAAGAAGCATTTGGCAGAGTTTTCAAGTATGTTTCTGTGATTTGTACTGTGTGGCATTTTCAGGGCACACGCTGTGTCCCAGACACACGGAGAATGGCTGGAAACGCTTAAAACGGCAAGTTTCAGTCAGTTAGTGCTGAAATGAACGGGGTGTGTCTAAAATATGTTGCTGGCGTCAAAATAAGACTTTTTCAGCATGGAAACACTATTTTACATTAGAAGAAGCATTTTGCAGAGTTTTCCCGTGTGTTTCTTTCATCTGCAGTACCTGCACTTTCAGGGCAAACGTTGTGAAAAACAGTCTCATATGGCCAGGAACGGTGAAATTTTACCGTTTGAGCTGAAATGACAGCTTTGCATCAAATATGTTGCTGGCGTCAAAATAAGACTGTTTCCAGCATGGAAACACTATTTTACATTAGAAGAAGCATTTTGCAGAGTTTTCCCGTGTGTTTCTTTCATCTGCAGTACCTGGCACTTTCAGGGCAAACGTTGTGAAAAACAGTCTCATATGGCCAGGAACGGTGAAATTTTACCGTTTGAGCTGAAATGACAGCTTTGCATCAAATATGTTGCTGGCGTCAAAATAAGACTTTTTCCAGCATGGAAACACTATTTTACATTAGAAGAAGCATTTGGCAGAGTTTTCAAGTATGTTTCTGTGATTTGTACTGTGTGGCATTTTCAGGGCACACGCTGTGTCCCAGACACACGGAGAATGGCTGGAAACGCTTAAAACGGCAAGTTTCAGTCAGTTAGTGCTGAAATGAACGGGTGTGTCTAAAATATGTTGCTGGCGTCAAAATAAGACTGTTTCCAGCATGGAAACACTATTTTACATAGAAGAAGCATTTTGCAGAGTTTTCCCGTGTGTTTCTTTCATCTGCAGTACCTGGCACTTTCAGGGCAAACGTTGTGAAAAACAGTCTCATATGGCCAGGAACGGTGAAATTTTACCGTTTGAGCTGAAATGACAGCTTTGCATCAAATATGTTGCTGGCGTCAAAATAAGACTTTTTCCAGCATGGAAACACTATTTTACATTAGAAGAAGCATTTGGCAGAGTTTTCAAGTATGTTTCTGTGATTTGTACTGTGTGGCATTTTCAGGGCACACGCTGTGTCCCAGACACACGGAGAATGGCTGGAAACGCTTAAAACGGCAAGTTTCAGTCAGTTAGTGCTGAAATGAACGGTGTGTCTAAAATATGTTGCTGGCGTCAAAATAAGACTTTTTCCAGCATGGAAACACTATTTTACATTAGAAGAAGCATTTTGCAGAGTTTTCCCGTGTGTTTCTTTCATCTGCAGTACCTGGCACTTTCAGGGCAAACGTTGTGAAAAACAGTCTCATATGGCCAGGAACGGTGAAATTTTACCGTTTGAGCTGAAATGACAGCTTTGCATCAAATATGTTGCTGGCGTCAAAATAAGACTTTTTCCAGCATGGAAACACTATTTTACATTAGAAGAAGCATTTGGCAGAGTTTTCCCGTGTGTTTCTTTCATCTGCAGTACCTGGCACTTTCAGGGCAAACGTTGTGAAAAACAGTCTCATATGGCCAGGAACGGTGAAATTTTACCGTTTGAGCTGAAATGACAGCTTTGCATCAAATATGTTGCTGGCGTCAAAATAAGACTTTTTCCAGCATGGAAACACTATTTTACATTAGAAGAAGCATTTGGCAGAGTTTTCAAGTATGTTTCTGTGATTTGTACTGTGTGGCATTTTCAGGGCACACGCTGTGTCCCAGACACACGGAGAATGGCTGGAAACGCTTAAAACGGCAAGTTTCAGTCAGTTAGTGCTGAAATGAACGGTGTGTCTAAAATATGTTGCTGGCGTCAAAATAAGACTGTTTCCAGCATGGAAACACTATTTTACATTAGAAGAAGCATTTTGCTGAGTTTTCCCGTGTGTTTCTTTCATCTGCAGTACCTGGCACTTTCAGGGCAAACGTTGTGAAAAACAGTCTCATATGGCCAGGAACGGTGAAATTTTACCGTTTGAGCTGAAATGACAGCTTTGCATCAAATATGTTGCTGGCGTCAAAATAAGACTGTTTCCAGCATGGAAACACTATTTTACATTAGAAGAAGCATTTTGCAGAGTTTTCCCGTGTGTTTCTTTCATCTGCAGTACCTGGCACTTTCAGGGCAAACGTTGTGAAAAACAGTCTCATATGGCCAGGAACGGTGAAATTTTACCGTTTGAGCTGAAATGACAGCTTTGCATCAAATATGTTGCTGGCGTCAAAATAAGACTTTTTCCAGCATGGAAACACTATTTTACATTAGAAGAAGCATTTGGCAGAGTTTTCAAGTATGTTTCTGTGATTTGTACTGTGTGGCATTTTCAGGGCACACGCTGTGTCCCAGACACACGGAGAATGGCTGGAAACGCTTAAAACGGCAAGTTTCAGTCAGTTAGTGCTGAAATGAACGGTGTGTCTAAAATATGTTGCTGGCGTCAAAATAAGACTTTTTCCAGCATGGAAACACTATTTTACATTAGAAGAAGCATTTTGCAGAGTTTTCCCGTGTGTGTTTCTTTCATCTGCAGTACCTGGCACTTTCAGGGCAAACGTTGTGAAAAACAGTCTCATATGGCCAGGAACGGTGAAATTTTACCGTTTGAGCTGAAATGACAGCTTTGCATCAAATATGTTGCTGGCGTCAAAATAAGACTTTTTCCAGCATGGAAACACTATTTTACATTAGAAGAAGCATTTGGCAGAGTTTTCCCGTGTGTTTCTTTCATCTGCAGTACCTGGCACTTTCAGGGCAAACGTTGTGAAAAACAGTCTCATATGGCCAGGAACGGTGAAATTTTACCGTTTGAGCTGAAATGACAGCTTTGCATCAAATATGTTGCTGGCGTCAAAATAAGACTTTTTCCAGCATGGAAACACTATTTTACATTAGAAGAAGCATTTGGCAGAGTTTTCAAGTATGTTTCTGTGATTTGTACTGTGTGGCATTTTCAGGGCACACGCTGTGTCCCAGACACACGGAGAATGGCTGGAAACGCTTAAAACGGCAAGTTTCAGTCAGTTAGTGCTGAAATGAACGGTGTGTCTAAAATATGTTGCTGGCGTCAAAATAAGACTGTTTCCAGCATGGAAACACTATTTTACATTAGAAGAAGCATTTGGCAGAGTTTTCCCGTGTGTTTCTTTCATCTGCAGTACCTGGCACTTTCAGGGCAAACGTTGTGAAAAACAGTCTCATATGGCCAGGAACGGTGAAATTTTACCGTTTGAGCTGAAATGACAGCTTTGCATCAAATATGTTGCTGGCGTCAAAATAAGACTTTTTCCAGCATGGAAACACTATTTTACATTAGAAGAAGCATTTGGCAGAGTTTTCCCGTGTGTTTCTTTCATCTGCAGTACCTGGCACTTTCAGGGCAAACGTTGTGAAAAACAGTCTCATATGGCCAGGAACGGTGAAATTTTACCGTTTGAGCTGAAATGACAGCTTTGCATCAAATATGTTGCTGGCGTCAAAATAAGACTTTTTCCAGCATGGAAACACTATTTTACATTAGAAGAAGCATTTGGCAGAGTTTTCAAGTATGTTTCTGTGATTTGTACTGTGTGGCATTTTCAGGGCACCACGCTGTGTCCAGACACACGGAGAATGGCTGGAAACGCTTAAAACGGCAAGTTTTCAGTCAGTTAGTGCTGAAATGAACGGTGTGTCTAAAATATGTTGCTGGCGTCAAAATAAGACTTTTTCCAGCATGGAAACACTATTTTACATTAGAAGAAGCATTTTGCAGAGTTTTCCCGTGTGTTTCTTTCATCTGCAGTACCTGGCACTTTCAGGGCAAACGTTGTGAAAACAGTCTCATATGGCCAGGAACGGTGAAATTTTACCGTTTGAGCTGAAATGACAGCTTTGCATCAAATATGTTGCTGGCGTCAAAATAAGACTTTTTCCAGCATGGAAACACTATTTTACATTAGAAGAAGCATTTGGCAGAGTTTTCCCGTGTGTTTCTTTCATCTGCAGTACCTGGCACTTTCAGGGCAAACGTTGTGAAAAACAGTCTCATATGGCCAGGAACGGTGAAATTTTACCGTTTGAGCTGAAATGACAGCTTTGCATCAAATATGTTGCTGGCGTCAAAATAAGACTTTTTCCAGCATGGAAACACTATTTTACATTAGAAGAAGCATTTGGCAGAGTTTTCAAGTATGTTTCTGTGATTTGTACTGTGTGGCATTTTCAGGGCACACGCTGTGTCCCAGACACACGGAGAATGGCTGGAAACGCTTAAAACGGCAAGTTTCAGTCAGTTAGTGCTGAAATGAACGGTGTGTCTAAAATATGTTGCTGGCGTCAAAATAAGACTTTTTCCAGCATGGAAACACTATTTTACATTAGAAGAAGCATTTTGCAGAGTTTTCCCGTGTGTTTCTTTCATCTGCAGTACCTGGCACTTTCAGGGCAAACGTTGTGAAAAACAGTCTCATATGGCCAGGAACGGTGAAATTTTACCGTTTGAGCTGAAATGACAGCTTTGCATCAAATATGTTGCTGGCGTCAAAATAAGACTTTTTCCAGCATGGAAACACTATTTTCCATTAGAAGAAGCATTTGGCAGAGTTTTCAAGTATGTTTCTGTGATTTGTACTGTGTGGCATTTTCAGGGCACACGCTGTGTCCCAGACACACGGAGAATGGCTGGAAACGCTTAAAACGGCAAGTTTCAGTCAGTTAGTGTTGAAATGAACGGTGTGTCTAAAATATGTTGCTGGCGTCAAAATAAGACTTTTTCCAGCATGGAAACACTATTTTACATTAGAAGAAGCATTTTGCAGAGTTTTCCCGTGTGTTTCTTTCATCTGCAGTACCTGGCACTTTCAGGGCAAACGTTGTGAAAAACAGTCTCATATGGCCAGGAACGGTGAAATTTTACCGTTTGAGCTGAAATGACAGCTTTGCATCAAATATGTTGCTGGCGTCAAAATAAGACTTTTTCCAGCATGGAAACACTATTTTACATTAGAAGAAGCATTTGGCAGAGTTTTCAAGTATGTTTCTGTGATTTGTACTGTGTGGCATTTTCAGGGCACACGCTGTGTCCCAGACACACGGAGAATGGCTGGAAACGCTTAAAACGGCAAGTTTCAGTCAGTTAGTGCTGAAATGAACGGTGTGTCTAAAATATGTTGCTGGCGTCAAAATAAGACTGTTTCCAGCATGGAAACACTATTTTACATTAGAAGAAGCATTTTGCAGAGTTTTCCCGTGTGTTTCTTTCATCTGCAGTACCTGGCACTTTCAGGGCAAACGTTGTGAAAAACAGTCTCATATGGCCAGGAACGGTGAAATTTTACCGTTTGAGCTGAAATGACAGCTTTGCATCAAATATGTTGCTGGCGTCAAAATAAGACTTTTTCCAGCATGGAAACACTATTTTACATTAGAAGAAGCATTTGGCAGAGTTTTCAAGTATGTTTCTGTGATTTGTACTGTGTGGCATTTTCAGGGCACACGCTGTGTCCCAGACACACGGAGAATGGCTGGAAACGCTTAAAACGGCAAGTTTCAGTCAGTTAGTGTTGAAATGAACGGTGTGTCTAAAATATGTTGCTGGCGTCAAAATAAGACTGTTTCCAGCATGGAAACACTATTTTACATTAGAAGAAGCATTTTGCAGAGTTTTCCCGTGTGTTTCTTTCATCTGCAGTACCTGGCACTTTCAGGGCAAACGTTGTGAAAAAACAGTCTCATATGGCCAGGAACGGTGAAATTTTACCGTTTGAGCTGAAATGACAGCTTTGCATCAAATATGTTGCTGGCGTCAAAATAAGACTTTTTCCAGCATGGAAACACTATTTTACATTAGAAGAAGCATTTGGCAGAGTTTTCAAGTATGTTTCTGTGATTTGTACTGTGTGGCATTTTCAGGGCACACGCTGTGTCCCAGACACACGGAGAATGGCTGGAAACGCTTAAAACGGCAAGTTTCAGTCAGTTAGTGCTGAAATGAACGGTGTGGTCTAAAATATGTTGCTGGCGTCAAAATAAGACTGTTTCCAGCATGGAAACACTATTTTACATTAGAAGAAGCATTTTGCTGAGTTTTCCCGTGTGTTTCTTTCATCTGCAGTACCTGGCACTTTCAGGGCAAACGTTGTGAAAAACAGTCTCATATGGCCAGGAACGGTGAAATTTTACCGTTTGAGCTGAAATGACAGCTTTGCATCAAATATGTTGCTGGCGTCAAAATAAGACTGTTTCCAGCATGGAAACACTATTTTACATTAGAAGAAGCATTTTGCAGAGTTTTCCCGTGTGTTTCTTTCATCTGCAGTACCTGGCACTTTCAGGGCAAACGTTGTGAAAAACAGTCTCATATGGCCAGGAACGGTGAAATTTTACCGTTTGAGCTGAAATGACAGCTTTGCATCAAATATGTTGCTGGCGTCAAAATAAGACTTTTTCCAGCATGGAAACACTATTTTACATTAGAAGAAGCATTTTGCTGAGTTTTTCCCGTGTGTTTCTTTCATCTGCAGTACCTGGCACTTTCAGGGCAAACGTTGTGAAAAACAGTCTCATATGGCCAGGAACGGTGAAATTTTACCGTTTGAGCTGAAATGACAGCTTTGCATCAAATATGTTGCTGGCGTCAAAATAAGACTTTTTCCAGCATGGAAACACTATTTTACATTAGAAGAAGCATTTGGCAGAGTTTTCAAGTATGTTTCTGTGATTTGTACTGTGTGGCATTTTCAGGGCACACGCTGTGTCCCAGACACACGGAGAATGGCTGGAAACGCTTAAAACGGCAAGTTTCAGTCAGTTAGTGCTGAAATGAACGGTGTGTCTAAAATATGTTGCTGGCGTCAAAATAAGACTTTTTCCAGCATGGAAACACTATTTTACATTAGAAGAAGCATTTTGCAGAGTTTTCCCGTGTGTTTCTTTCATCTGCAGTACCTGGCACTTTCAGGGCAAACGTTGTGAAAAACAGTCTCATATGGCCAGGAACGGTGAAATTTTACCGTTTGAGCTGAAATGACAGCTTTGCATCAAATATGTTGCTGGCGTCAAAATAAGACTTTTTCCAGCATGGAAACACTATTTTCCATTAGAAGAAGCATTTTGCAGAGTTTTCAAGTATGTTTCTGTGATTTGTACTGTGTGGCATTTTCAGGGCACACGCTGTGTCCCAGACACACGGAGAATGGCTGGAAACGCTTAAAACGGCAAGTTTCAGTCAGTTAGTGTTGAAATGAACGGTGTGTCTAAAATATGTTGCTGGCGTCAAAATAAGACTGTTTCCAGCATGGAAACACTATTTTACATTAGAAGAAGCATTTTGCAGAGTTTTTCCCGTGTGTTTCTTTCATCTGCAGTACCTGGCACTTTCAGGGCAAACGTTGTGAAAAACAGTCTCATATGGCCAGGAACGGTGAAATTTTACCGTTTGAGCTGAAATGACAGCTTTGCATCAAATATGTTGCTGGCGTCAAAATAAGACTTTTTCCAGCATGGAAACACTATTTTACATTAGAAGAAGCATTTGGCAGAGTTTTCAAGTATGTTTCTGTGATTTGTACTGTGTGGCATTTTCAGGGCACACGCTGTGTCCCAGACACACGGAGAATGGCTGGAAACGCTTAAAACGGCAAGTTTCAGTCAGTTAGTGTTGAAATGAACGGTGTGTCTAAAATATGTTGCTGGCGTCAAAATAAGACTTTTTCCAGCATGGAAACACTATTTTACATTAGAAGAAGCATTTTGCTGAGTTTTCCCGTGTGTTTCTTTCATCTGCAGTACCTGGCACTTTCAGGGCAAACGTTGTGAAAAACAGTCTCATATGGCCAGGAACGGTGAAATTTTACCGTTTGAGCTGAAATGACAGCTTTGCATCAAATATGTTGCTGGCGTCAAAATAAGACTTTTTCCAGCATGGAAACACTATTTTACATTAGAAGAAGCATTTGGCAGAGTTTTCAAGTATGTTTCTGTGATTTGTACTGTGTGGCATTTTCAGGGCACACGCTGTGTCCCAGACACACGGAGAATGGCTGGAAACGCTTAAAACGGCAAGTTTCAGTCAGTTAGTGCTGAAATGAACGGTGTGTCTAAAATATGTTGCTGGCGTCAAAATAAGACTGTTTCCAGCATGGAAACACTATTTTTACATTAGAAGAAGCATTTTGCAGAGTTTTCCCGTGTGTTTCTTTCATCTGCAGTACCTGGCACTTTCAGGGCAAACGTTGTGAAAAACAGTCTCATATGGCCAGGAACGGTGAAATTTTACCGTTTGAGCTGAAATGACAGCTTTGCATCAAATATGTTGCTGGCGTCAAAATAAGACTTTTTCCAGCATGGAAACACTATTTTACATTAGAAGAAGCATTTGGCAGAGTTTTCAAGTATGTTTCTGTGATTTGTACTGTGTGGCATTTTCAGGGCACACGCTGTGTCCCAGACACACGGAGAATGGCTGGAAACGCTTAAAACGGCAAGTTTCAGTCAGTTAGTGTTGAAATGAACGGTGTGTCTAAAATATGTTGCTGGCGTCAAAATAAGACTGTTTCCAGCATGGAAACACTATTTTACATTAGAAGAAGCATTTTGCAGAGTTTTCCCGTGTGTTTCTTTCATCTGCAGTACCTGGCACTTTCAGGGCAAACGTTGTGAAAAACAGTCTCATATGGCCAGGAACGGTGAAATTTTACCGTTTGAGCTGAAATGACAGCTTTGCATCAAATATGTTGCTGGCGTCAAAATAAGACTTTTTCCAGCATGGAAACACTATTTTACATTAGAAGAAGCATTTGGCAGAGTTTTCAAGTATGTTTCTGTGATTTGTACTGTGTGGCATTTTCAGGGCACACGCTGTGTCCCAGACACACGGAGAATGGCTGGAAACGCTTAAAACGGCAAGTTTCAGTCAGTTAGTGCTGAAATGAACGGTGTGTCTAAAATATGTTGCTGGCGTCAAAATAAGACTGTTTCCAGCATGGAAACACTATTTTACATTAGAAGAAGCATTTTGCTGAGTTTTCCCGTGTGTTTCTTTCATCTGCAGTACCTGGCACTTTCAGGGCAAACGTTGTGAAAAACAGTCTCATATGGCCAGGAACGGTGAAATTTTACCGTTTGAGCTGAAATGACAGCTTTGCATCAAATATGTTGCTGGCGTCAAAATAAGACTGTTTCCAGCATGGAAACACTATTTTACATTAGAAGAAGCATTTTGCAGAGTTTTCCCGTGTGTTTCTTTCATCTGCAGTACCTGGCACTTTCAGGGCAAACGTTGTGAAAAACAGTCTCATATGGCCAGGAACGGTGAAATTTTACCGTTTGAGCTGAAATGACAGCTTTGCATCAAATATGTTGCTGGCGTCAAAATAAGACTTTTTCCAGCATGGAAACACTATTTTACATTAGAAGAAGCATTTTGCTGAGTTTTCCCGTGTGTTTCTTTCATCTGCAGTACCTGGCACTTTCAGGGCAAACGTTGTGAAAAACAGTCTCATATGGCCAGGAACGGTGAAATTTTACCGTTTGAGCTGAAATGACAGCTTTGCATCAAATATGTTGCTGGCGTCAAAATAAGACTTTTTCCAGCATGGAAACACTATTTTACATTAGAAGAAGCATTTGGCAGAGTTTTCAAGTATGTTTCTGTGATTTGTACTGTGTGGCATTTTCAGGGCACACGCTGTGTCCCAGACACACGGAGAATGGCTGGAAACGCTTAAAACGGCAAGTTTCAGTCAGTTAGTGCTGAAATGAACGGTGTGTCTAAAATATGTTGCTGGCGTCAAAATAAGACTGTTTCCAGCATGGAAACACTATTTTACATTAGAAGAAGCATTTTGCAGAGTTTTCCCGTGTGTTTCTTTCATCTGCAGTACCTGGCACTTTCAGGGCAAACGTTGTGAAAAACAGTCTCATATGGCCAGGAACGGTGAAATTTTACCGTTTGAGCTGAAATGACAGCTTTGCATCAAATATGTTGCTGGCGTCAAAATAAGACTTTTTCCAGCATGGAAACACTATTTTACATTAGAAGAAGCATTTGGCAGAGTTTTCAAGTATGTTTCTGTGATTTGTACTGTGTGGCATTTTCAGGGCACACGCTGTGTCCCAGACACACGGAGAATGGCTGGAAACGCTTAAAACGGCAAGTTTCAGTCAGTTAGTGCTGAAATGAACGGTGTGTCTAAAATATGTTGCTGGCGTCAAAATAAGACTGTTTCCAGCATGGAAACACTATTTTACATTAGAAGAAGCATTTGGCAGAGTTTTCCCGTGTGTTTCTTTCATCTGCAGTACCTGGCACTTTCAGGGCAAACGTTGTGAAAAACAGTCTCATATGGCCAGGAACGGTGAAATTTTACCGTTTGAGCTGAAATGACAGCTTTGCATCAAATATGTTGCTGGCGTCAAAATAAGACTTTTTCCAGCATGGAAACACTATTTTACATTAGAAGAAGCATTTGGCAGAGTTTTCCCGTGTGTTTCTTTCATCTGCAGTACCTGGCACTTTCAGGGCAAACGTTGTGAAAAACAGTCTCATATGGCCAGGAACGGTGAAATTTTACCGTTTGAGCTGAAATGACAGCTTTGCATCAAATATGTTGCTGGCGTCAAAATAAGACTTTTTCCAGCATGGAAACACTATTTTACATTAGAAGAAGCATTTGGCAGAGTTTTCAAGTATGTTTCTGTGATTTGTACTGTGTGGCATTTTCAGGGCACACGCTGTGTCCCAGACACACGGAGAATGGCTGGAAACGCTTAAAACGGCAAGTTTCAGTCAGTTAGTGCTGAAATGAACGGTGTGTCTAAAATATGTTGCTGGCGTCAAAATAAGACTGTTTCCAGCATGGAAACACTATTTTACATTAGAAGAAGCATTTTGCAGAGTTTTCCCGTGTGTTTCTTTCATCTGCAGTACCTGGCACTTTCAGGGCAAACGTTGTGAAAAACAGTCTCATATGGCCAGGAACGGTGAAATTTTACCGTTTGAGCTGAAATGACAGCTTTGCATCAAATATGTTGCTGGCGTCAAAATAAGACTTTTTCCAGCATGGAAACACTATTTTACATTAGAAGAAGCATTTGGCAGAGTTTTCCCGTGTGTTTCTTTCATCTGCAGTACCTGGCACTTTCAGGGCAAACGTTGTGAAAAACAGTCTCATATGGCCAGGAACGGTGAAATTTTACCGTTTGAGCTGAAATGACAGCTTTGCATCAAATATGTTGCTGGCGTCAAAATAAGACTTTTTCCAGCATGGAAACACTATTTTACATTAGAAGAAGCATTTGGCAGAGTTTTCAAGTATGTTTCTGTGATTTGTACTGTGTGGCATTTTCAGGGCACACGCTGTGTCCCAGACACACGGAGAATGGCTGGAAACGCTTAAAACGGCAAGTTTCAGTCAGTTAGTGCTGAAATGAACGGTGTGTCTAAAATATGTTGCTGGCGTCAAAATAAGACTGTTTCCAGCATGGAAACACTATTTTACATTAGAAGAAGCATTTGGCAGAGTTTTCCCGTGTGTTTCTTTCATCTGCAGTACCTGGCACTTTCAGGGCAAACGTTGTGAAAAACAGTCTCATATGGCCAGGAACGGTGAAATTTTACCGTTTGAGCTGAAATGACAGCTTTGCATCAAATATGTTGCTGGCGTCAAAATAAGACTTTTTCCAGCATGGAAACACTATTTTACATTAGAAGAAGCATTTGGCAGAGTTTTCCCGTGTGTTTCTTTCATCTGCAGTACCTGGCACTTTCAGGGCAAACGTTGTGAAAAACACTCTCAAATTGGCATGAACGGTCAAATTTTACTGTTAGAGCTGAAATGAACGGTGTGTCTAAAATATGTTGCCGGCGTCAAAATAAGACTTTTTCCAGCATGGAAACAATATTTTACATTAGAAGAAGCATTTTGCAGAGTTTTCAAGTATGTTTCTGTGATTTGCACTGCGTGGCATTTTCAGGGCACACGCTGTGTCCCAGACACACAGAGAATGGCTGGAAACGCTGAAAACGGCAAGTTTTAGTCAGTTAGTGCTGAAATGAACGGTGTGTCTAAAATATGTTGCTGGCGTCAAAATAAGACTTTTTCCAGCATGGAAACACTATTTTACATTAGAAGAAGCATTTTGCTGAGTTTTCCCGTGTGTTTCTTTCATCTGCAGTACGTGGCACTTTCAGGGCAAACGTTGTGAAAAACACTCTCATATGGCCAGGAACGGTGAAATTTTACCGTTTGAGCTGAAATGACAGCTTTGCATCAAATATGTTGCTGGCGTCAAAATAAGACTTTTTCCATCATGGAAACACTATTTTACATTAGAAGAAGCATTTTGCAGAGTTTTCCCGTGTGTTTCTGTCATCTGCAGTACCTGGCACTTTCAGGGCAAACGTTGTGAAAAACACTCTCAAATTGGCATGAACGGTGAAATTTTACTGTTAGAGCTGAAATGAACGGTGTGTCTAAAATATGTTGCCGGCGTCAAAATAAGACTTTTTCCAGCATGGAAACACTATTTTACATTAGAAGAAGCATTTTGCTGAGTTTTCCCGTGTGTTTCTTTCATCTGCAGTACCTGGCACTTTCAGGGCAAACGTTGTGAAAAACAGTCTCATATGGCCAGGAACGGTGAAATTTTACCGTTTGAGCTGAAATGACAGCTTTGCATCAAATATGTTGCTGGCGTCAAAATAAGACTTTTTCCAGCATGGAAACACTATTTTACATTAGAAGAAGCATTTTGCTGAGTTTTCAAGTATGTTTCTGTGATTTGTACTGTGTGGCATTTTCGGGGCACACGCTGTGTCCCAGAAGCACAGAATGGCTGGAAACGCTTAAAACGGCAAGTTTCAGTTAGTTAGTGCTGTAATGAACGGTGTGTCTAAAATATGTTGCTGGCGTCAAAATAAGACTTTTTCCAGCATGGAAACACTATTTTACATTAGAAGAAGCATTTTGCTGAGTTTTCCCGTGTGTTTCTTTCATCTGCAGTACCTGGCACTTTCAGGGCAAACGTTGTGAAAAACAGTCTCATATGGCCAGGAACGGTGAAATTTTACCGTTTGAGCTGAAATGACAGCTTTGCATCAAATATGTTGCTGGCGTCAAAATAAGACTTTTTCCAGCATGGAAACACTATTTTACATTAGAAGAAGCATTTTGCAGAGTTTTCCCGTGTGTTTCTGTCATCTGCAGTACCTGGCACTTTCAGGGCAAACGTTGTGAAAAACACTCTCAAATTGGCATGAACGGTCAAATTTTACTGTTAGAGCTGAAATGAACGGTGTGTCTAAAATATGTTGCCGGCGTCAAAATAAGACTTTTTCCAGCATGGAAACAATATTTTACATTAGAAGAAGCATTTTGCAGAGTTTTCAAGTAAGTTTCTGTGATTTGCACTGCGTGGCATTTTCAGGGCACACGCTGTGTCCCAGACACACAGAGAATGGCTGGAAACGCTGAAAACGGCAAGTTTTAGTCAGTTAGTGCTGAAATGAACGGTGTGTCTAAAATATGTTGCTGGCGTCATAATAAGACTTTTCCCAGCATGGAAACACTATTTTACATTAGAAGAAGCATTTTGCAGAGTTTTCCCGTGTGTTTCTGTCATCTGCAGTACCTGGCACTTTCAGGGCAAACGTTGTGAAAAACACTCTCATATGGGCAGGAACGGTGAAATTTTACCGTTTGAGCTGAAATGACAGCTTTGCATCAGATATGTTGCTGGCGTCAAAATAAGACTTTTTCCAGCATGGAAACAATATTTTACATTAGAAGAAGCATTTTGCAGAGTTTTCAAGTATGTTTCTGTGATTTGCACTGCGTGGCATTTTCAGGGCACACGCTGTGTCCCAGACACACAGAGAATGGCTGGAAACGCTGAAAACGGCAAGTTTTAGTCAGTTAGTGCTGAAATGAACGGTGTGTCTAAAATATGTTGCTGGCGTCAAAATAAGACTTTTTCCAGCATGGAAACACTATTTTACATTAGAAGAAGCATTTTGCAGAGTTTTCCCGTGTGTTTCTGTCATCTGCAGTACCTGGCACTTTCAGGGCAAACGTTGTGAAAAACACTCTCATACGGGCCGGAACGGTGAAATTTTACCGTTTGAGCTGAAATGACAGCTTTGCATCAAATATGTTGCTGGCGTCAAAATAAGACTTTTTCAAGCATGGAAACACTATTTTACATTAGAAGAAGTATTTTGCAGAGTTTTCAAGTATGTTTCTGTGAATTGTACTGTGTGGCATTTTCGGGGCACACGCTGTGTCCCAGAAGCACAGAATGGCTGGAAACGCTTAAAACGGCAAGTTTCAGTCAGTTAGTGCTGAAATGAACGGTGTGTCTAAAATATGTTGCTGGCGTCATAATAAGACTTTTTCCAGCATGGAAACACTATTTTACATTAGAAGAAGCATTTTGCAGAGTTTTCCCGTGTGTTTCTGTCATCTGCAGTACCTGGCACTTTCAGGGCAAACGTTGTGAAAAACACTCTCATATGGGCAGGAACGGTGAAATTTTACCGTTTGAGCTGAAATGACAGCTTTGCATCAGATATGTTGCTGGCGTCAAAATAAGACTTTTTCCAGCATGGAAACAATATTTTACATTAGAAGAAGCATTTTGCAGAGTTTTCAAGTATGTTTCTGTGATTTGCACTGCGTGGCATTTTCAGGGCACACGCTGTGTCCCAGACACACAGAGAATGGCTGGAAACGCTTAAAACGGCAAGTTTCAGTCAGTTAGTGCTGAAATGAACGGTGTGTCTAAAATATGTTGCTGGCGTCAAAATAAGACTTTTTCCAGCATGGAAACACTATTTTACATTAGAAGAAGAATTTTGCAGAGTTTTCAAGTATGTTTCTGTGATTTGCACTGCGTGGCATTTTCAGGGCACACGCTGTGTCCCAGACACACAGAGAATGGCTGGAAACGCTGAAAACGGCAAGTTTTAGTCAGTTAGTGCTGAAATGAACGGTGTGTCTAAAATATGTTGCTGGCGTCAAAATAAGACTTTTTCCAGCATGGAAACACTATTTTACATTAGAAGAAGCATTTTGCAGAGTTTTCCCGTGTGTTTCTGTCATCTGCAGTACCTGGCACTTTCAGGGCAAACGTTGTGAAAAACAGTCTCATATGGCCAGGAACGGTGAAATTTTACCGTTTGAGCTGAAATGACAGCTTTGCATCAAATATGTTGCTGGCGTCAAAATAAGACTTTTTCAAGCATGGAAACACTATTTTACATTAGAAGAAGTATTTTGCAGAGTTTTCAAGTATGTTTCTGTGATTTGTACTGTGTGGCATTTTCGGGGCACACGCTGTGTCCCAGAAGCACAGAATGGCTGGAAACGCTTAAAACGGCAAGTTTCAGTCAGTTAGTGCTGAAATGAACGGTGTGTCTAAAATATGTTGCTGGCGTCAAAATAAGACTTTTTCCAGCATGGAAACACTATTTTACATTAGAAGAAGAATTTTGCAGAGTTTTCAAGTATGTTTCTGTGATTTGCACTGCGTGGCATTTTCAGGGCACACGCTGTGTCCCAGACACACAGAGAATGGCTGGAAACGCTGAAAACGGCAAGTTTTAGTCAGTTAGTGCTGAAATGAACGGTGTGTCTAAAATATGTTGCTGGCGTCAAAATAAGACTTTTTCCAGCATGGAAAGGGTTAGTTTTGGAAAATGTAATTCTTAAAAAATCACACATTGTGAATTCAGTGCACTGGCACAGGTGCCTGCACAATGTCACCTCCCGCACTTCCATTTATGGTTTGTATTTTTCTTTTTTACTTTTTCCTGAGAGGTTAAGTCAAATTTATATTGTTGTCATTGTTCCCCCCTCTCTTTTTCTCTTTCTTTTTTCCTTTTTGTTATTTTTAGAAGACCAACTGGATTCCCCTTCATTGTGGGTCTGGGACGGAGATTGCCACCTCCTCCCTCTAAGG
>NW_024469749.1:22500-52186 GCF_017976425.1 Toxotes jaculatrix
CATTAGTCATTTTCATGTTGATGGCTACTTATTGCATGTAGATCTCCATATATGATTTTGAAAAAACATCTCGCAAAATCACTACCAATCGACTCCAAATGGTCTGAAACGTGCTCCTAACTACTTTCTGGAGGAAGTTTTTCGGCTGTGACACTTAGTCATTTTTCCACTCAGGTTCGCATGCTGCGATCTGATTGGACGAGCGTTTTTCTTGAATAACTCCCGAACCGTACATCCTAGACACTTGGAAACCACGTTCGTCTAATATAATTCGACCATTCTGCATCCAACGGTACCACCCACGACTCTCTACGACCTTCCTGTCCGGAGATACAGGAAAAACAAACTTTATTTCGCCCATATCTCCGGACTCGAACGTTGTACAGGCTCGAGGGTGGTACCAATGGAAAGCCCGTACCCGAAAATAGGGGGGTACAAGGTGGTTTCATGTCTCTACGACCTTCCGTTCCCGAGATATGCACCTTTGAAGTTATCGTCGGGGGCGACGATAGGTGGTTTTCATCCCCTTAACCTAACCCTAACCCTAACCCCTAACCCTAACGATAGGTGGTTTTCATCCCCTTAACCTAACCCTAACCCTAACCCTAACCCCTAACCCTAACCCTAACCCTAACCCTAACCACACTTTTAACCCCTTCCCAACCCTAAAAACCTGACCTTAACTTTTCAAAAAGTACCACAAAAAGTGGGGTCCAAACGACTCACAAGGCTCTGAAACGTGCTCCTAACTACTTTCTGGAGGAAGTTTTTCGGCTGTGACACTTAGTCATTTTTCCACTCAGGTTCGCATGCTGCGATCTGATTGGACGAGCGTTTTTCTTGAATAACTCCCGAACCGTACATCCTAGACACTTGGAAACCACGTTCGTCTAATATAATTCCACCATTCTGCATCCAACGGTACCACCCACGACTCTCTACGACCTTCCTGTCCGGAGATACAGGAAAAACAAACTTTATTTCGGCCATATCTCCGGACTCGAACGTTGTACAGGCTCGAGGGTGGTACCAATGGAAAGCCCGTACCCGAAAATAGGGGGGTACAAGGTGGTTTCATGTCTCTACGACCTTCCGTTCCCGAGATATGCACCTTTGAAGTTATCGTCGGGGGCGACGATAGGTGGTTTTCATCCCCTTAACCTAACCCTAACCCTAACCCTAACCCTAACCCTAACCCCTAACCCTAACCCTAACCCTAACCCTAACCCTTTTTCCCCTAACCCTAACCCTAACCCTAACCCCTAACCCCTAACCCTAACCCTAACCCTAACCCTAACCCCTAACCCTAACCCTAACCCTAACCCCTAACCCTAACCCTAACCCTAACCCTAACCCCTAACCCCTAACCCTAACCCTAACCCTAACCCTAACCCCTAACCCCTAACCCTAACCCTAACCCCTAACCCTAACCCTAACCCTAACCCATAAGGTTAATATAAATAATTGGGATTTAAATTTATATGAGGTTTAATAAATTAATTGGTTATAAAATAGATTGTTAATTCATTTGATTTTAATTGATTTAAGGGTTGAAAACAATTAATTTATAATTATGATCATTAAAATTAAAATTAAAATTCATGTTTAGGTGTATTTCATTGTTATGAGGGTTAAAAACTGGTTAATTTAATACTAATTGGCAAGGGAAGGGTTAAAAGTTAAGTTTTAAGTTTGATTTCAGGGAGAGAGAAAGTTTTACGGGGGTGGAGCTTGGAGGATATATAAGGGGAGGGCTACGGAGAGTGCTCATTCCTACTCAGACTGCCGAGGAGGAAACATCATTGCAGAAAGCAGCAGCCGGATTGATTTTTTTCGTGTGCCTTGACCTGAGGAAGACCTGAGAAGGTTGAAACGTTGTCAGTGGGCACACATTTTTTCTTTTATTTCATACTAAACACATATTGATTTTTTCTTTTTCTTAAAAACAGTTTTTTTGTTCTTTAGTTTTCTTTATTGATTTCATTATACTTTATTTTTCACGAATTTCATATCTTCCTAATAAATAACATTAAAAAAAACAATACATTTATCAATAAATAACAAATACATAAATAAATAAATAAATACAACACTTCATCACAGGATAGCCATTATGGCTCCTGGCCAGGACACCCAAGGGTGGACCACTGTGCGCTACGGGAAACGCCGCCAGCGTTCCCGCCAGCATTATCAGCAGCAGGGTGGCGGGGACAACTGGGGGAAGGACAGCGCACGCCCTGTACCCTCTGGGGGACAGGCTTTTGTCTCCTTCCCTAAACATACGGGAAAACTCAGCAAAATGCTTCTTCTAATGTAAAATAGTGTTTCCATGCTGGAAAAAGTCTTATTTTGACGCCAGCAGCACATTTGATACAAAGCTGTCATTTCAGCTCAAACGGTAAAATTTCACCGTTCCTGCCCATATGAGAGTGTTTTTCACAGCGTGTGCCCTGAAAATGCCACACAGTACAAATCACAGAAACATACTTGAAAACTCTGCCAAATGCTTCTTCTAATGTAAAATAGTGTTTCCATGCTGGAAAAAGTCTTATTTTGACGCCAGCAACATATTTGATGCAAAGCTGTCATTTCAGCTCAAACGGTAAAATTTCACCGTTCCTGGCCATATGAGACTGTTTTTCACAACGTTTGCCCTGAAAGTGCCAGGTACTGCAGATGAAAGAAACACACGGGAAAACTCTGCAAAATGCTTCTTCTAATGTAAAATAGTGTTTCCATGCTGGAAAAAGTCTTATTTTGACGCCAGCAACATATTTGATGCAAAGCTGTCATTTCAGCTCAAACGGTAAAATTTCACCGTTCCTGGCCATATGAGACTGTTTTTCACAACGTTTGCCCTGAAAGTGCCAGGTACTGCAGATGAAAGAAACACACGGGAAAACTCTGCAAAATGCTTCTTCTAATGTAAAATAGTGTTTCCATGCTGGAAAAAGTCTTATTTTGACGCCAGCAACATATTTTAGACACACCGTTCATTTCAGCACTAACTGACTGAAACTTGCCGTTTTAAGCGTTTCCAGCCATTCTCCGTGTGTCTGGGACACAGCGTGTGCCCTGAAAATGCCACACAGTACAAATCACAGAAACATACTTGAAAACTCTGCCAAATGCTTCTTCTAATGTAAAATAGTGTTTCCATGCTGGAAAAAGTCTTATTTTGACGCCAGCAACATATTTGATGCAAAGCTGTCATTTCAGCTCAAACGGTAAAATTTCACCGTTCCTGGCCATATGAGACTGTTTTTCACAACGTTTGCCCTGAAAGTGCCAGGTACTGCAGATGAAAGAAACACACGGGAAAACTCTGCAAAATGCTTCTTCTAATGTAAAATAGTGTTTCCATGCTGGAAAAAGTCTTATTTTGACGCCAGCAACATATTTGATGCAAAGCTGTCATTTCAGCTCAAACGGTAAAATTTCACCGTTCCTGGCCATATGAGACTGTTTTTCACAACGTTTGCCCTGAAAGTGCCAGGTACTGCAGATGAAAGAAACACACGGGAAAACTCTGCAAAATGCTTCTTCTAATGTAAAATAGTGTTTCCATGCTGGAAAAAGTCTTATTTTGACGCCAGCAACATATTTTAGACACACCGTTCATTTCAGCACTAACTGACTGAAACTTGCCGTTTTAAGCGTTTCCAGCCATTCTCCGTGTGTCTGGGACACAGCGTGTGCCCTGAAAATGCCACACAGTACAAATCACAGAAACATACTTGAAAACTCTGCCAAATGCTTCTTCTAATGTAAAATAGTGTTTCCATGCTGGAAAAAGTCTTATTTTGACGCCAGCAACATATTTGATGCAAAGCTGTCATTTCAGCTCAAACGGTAAAATTTCACCGTTCCTGGCCATATGAGACTGTTTTTCACAACGTTTGCCCTGAAAGTGCCAGGTACTGCAGATGAAAGAAACACACGGGAAAACTCTGCAAAATGCTTCTTCTAATGTAAAATAGTGTTTCCATGCTGGAAAAAGTCTTATTTTGACGCCAGCAACATATTTGATGCAAAGCTGTCATTTCAGCTCAAACGGTAAAATTTCACCGTTCCTGGCCATATGAGACTGTTTTTCACAACGTTTGCCCTGAAAGTGCCAGGTACTGCAGATGAAAGAAACACACGGGAAAACTCTGCAAAATGCTTCTTCTAATGTAAAATAGTGTTTCCATGCTGGAAAAAGTCTTATTTTGACGCCAGCAACATATTTTAGACACACCGTTCATTTCAGCACTAACTGACTGAAACTTGCCGTTTTAAGCGTTTCCAGCCATTCTCCGTGTGTCTGGGACACAGCGTGTGCCCTGAAAATGCCACACAGTACAAATCACAGAAACATACTTGAAAACTCTGCCAAATGCTTCTTCTAATGTAAAATAGTGTTTCCATGCTGGAAAAAGTCTTATTTTGACGCCAGCAACATATTTGATGCAAAGCTGTCATTTCAGCTCAAACGGTAAAATTTCACCGTTCCTGGCCATATGAGACTGTTTTTCACAACGTTTGCCCTGAAAGTGCCAGGTACTGCAGATGAAAGAAACACACGGGAAAACTCTGCAAAATGCTTCTTCTAATGTAAAATAGTGTTTCCATGCTGGAAAAAGTCTTATTTTGACGCCAGCAACATATTTTAGACACACCGTTCATTTCAGCACTAACTG
Organism: Toxotes jaculatrix; assembly: GCF_017976425.1. Classification (NCBI taxonomy): domain Eukaryota; kingdom Metazoa; phylum Chordata; class Actinopteri; family Toxotidae; genus Toxotes; species Toxotes jaculatrix. Next base: position 27,183 of record NW_024469749.1, read on the forward strand.
ACTGAAACTTGCCGTTTTAAGCGTTTCCAGCCATTCTCCGTGTGTCTGGGACACAGCGTGTGCCCTGAAAATGCCACACAGTACAAATCACAGAAACATACTTGAAAACTCTGCCAAATGCTTCTTCTAATGTAAAATAGTGTTTCCATGCTGGAAAAAGTCTTATTTTGACGCCAGCAACATATTTTAGACACACCGTTCATTTCAGCACTAACTGACTGAAACTTGCCGTTTTAAGCGTTTCCAGCCATTCTCCGTGTGTCTGGGACACAGCGTGTGCCCTGAAAATGCCACACAGTACAAATCACAGAAACATACTTGAAAACTCTGCCAAATGCTTCTTCTAATGTAAAATAGTGTTTCCATGCTGGAAAAAGTCTTATTTTGACGCCAGCAACATATTTTAGACACACCGTTCATTTCAGCACTAACTGACTGAAACTTGCCGTTTTAAGCGTTTCCAGCCATTCTCCGTGTGTCTGGGACACAGCGTGTGCCCTGAAAATGCCACACAGTACAAATCACAGAAACATACTTGAAAACTCTGCCAAATGCTTCTTCTAATGTAAAATAGTGTTTCCATGCTGGAAAAAGTCTTATTTTGACGCCAGCAACATATTTGATGCAAAGCTGTCATTTCAGCTCAAACGGTAAAATTTCACCGTTCCTGGCCATATGAGACTGTTTTTCACAACGTTTGCCCTGAAAGTGCCAGGTACTGCAGATGAAAGAAACACACGGGAAAACTCTGCAAAATGCTTCTTCTAATGTAAAATAGTGTTTCCATGCTGGAAAAAGTCTTATTTTGACGCCAGCAACATATTTGATGCAAAGCTGTCATTTCAGCTCAAACGGTAAAATTTCACCGTTCCTGGCCATATGAGACTGTTTTTCACAACGTTTGCCCTGAAAGTGCCAGGTACTGCAGATGAAAGAAACACACGGGAAAACTCTGCAAAATGCTTCTTCTAATGTAAAATAGTGTTTCCATGCTGGAAAAAGTCTTATTTTGACGCCAGCAACATATTTTAGACACACCGTTCATTTCAGCACTAACTGACTGAAACTTGCCGTTTTAAGCGTTTCCAGCCATTCTCCGTGTGTCTGGGACACAGCGTGTGCCCTGAAAATGCCACACAGTACAAATCACAGAAACATACTTGAAAACTCTGCCAAATGCTTCTTCTAATGTAAAATAGTGTTTCCATGCTGGAAAAAGTCTTATTTTGACGCCAGCAACATATTTGATGCAAAGCTGTCATTTCAGCTCAAACGGTAAAATTTCACCGTTCCTGGCCATATGAGACTGTTTTTCACAACGTTTGCCCTGAAAGTGCCAGGTACTGCAGATGAAAGAAACACACGGGAAAACTCTGCAAAATGCTTCTTCTAATGTAAAATAGTGTTTCCATGCTGGAAAAAGTCTTATTTTGACGCCAGCAACATATTTTAGACACACCGTTCATTTCAGCACTAACTGACTGAAACTTGCCGTTTTAAGCGTTTCCAGCCATTCTCCGTGTGTCTGGGACACAGCGTGTGCCCTGAAAATGCCACACAGTACAAATCACAGAAACATACTTGAAAACTCTGCCAAATGCTTCTTCTAATGTAAAATAGTGTTTCCATGCTGGAAAAAGTCTTATTTTGACGCCAGCAACATATTTTAGACACACCGTTCATTTCAGCACTAACTGACTGAAACTTGCCGTTTTAAGCGTTTCCAGCCATTCTCCGTGTGTCTGGGACACAGCGTGTGCCCTGAAAATGCCACACAGTACAAATCACAGAAACATACTTGAAAACTCTGCCAAATGCTTCTTCTAATGTAAAATAGTGTTTCCATGCTGGAAAAAGTCTTATTTTGACGCCAGCAACATATTTTAGACACACCGTTCATTTCAGCACTAACTGACTGAAACTTGCCGTTTTAAGCGTTTCCAGCCATTCTCCGTGTGTCTGGGACACAGCGTGTGCCCTGAAAATGCCACACAGTACAAATCACAGAAACATACTTGAAAACTCTGCCAAATGCTTCTTCTAATGTAAAATAGTGTTTCCATGCTGGAAAAAGTCTTATTTTGACGCCAGCAACATATTTGATGCAAAGCTGTCATTTCAGCTCAAACGGTAAAATTTCACCGTTCCTGGCCATATGAGACTGTTTTTCACAACGTTTGCCCTGAAAGTGCCAGGTACTGCAGATGAAAGAAACACACGGGAAAACTCTGCAAAATGCTTCTTCTAATGTAAAATAGTGTTTCCATGCTGGAAAAAGTCTTATTTTGACGCCAGCAACATATTTTAGACACACCGTTCATTTCAGCACTAACTGACTGAAACTTGCCGTTTTAAGCGTTTCCAGCCATTCTCCGTGTGTCTGGGACACAGCGTGTGCCCTGAAAATGCCACACAGTACAAATCACAGAAACATACTTGAAAACTCTGCCAAATGCTTCTTCTAATGTAAAATAGTGTTTCCATGCTGGAAAAAGTCTTATTTTGACGCCAGCAACATATTTTAGACACACCGTTCATTTCAGCACTAACTGACTGAAACTTGCCGTTTTAAGCGTTTCCAGCCATTCTCCGTGTGTCTGGGACACAGCGTGTGCCCTGAAAATGCCACACAGTACAAATCACAGAAACATACTTGAAAACTCTGCAAAATGCTTCTTCTAATGTAAAATAGTGTTTCCATGCTGGAAAAAGTCTTATTTTGACGCCAGCAACATATTTTAGACACACCGTTCATTTCAGCACTAACTGACTGAAACTTGCCGTTTTAAGCGTTTCCAGCCATTCTCCGTGTGTCTGGGACACAGCGTGTGCCCTGAAAATGCCACACAGTACAAATCACAGAAACATACTTGAAAACTCTGCCAAATGCTTCTTCTAATGTAAAATAGTGTTTCCATGCTGGAAAAAGTCTTATTTTGACGCCAGCAACATATTTGATGCAAAGCTGTCATTTCAGCTCAAACGGTAAAATTTCACCGTTCCTGGCCATATGAGACTGTTTTTCACAACGTTTGCCCTGAAAGTGCCAGGTACTGCAGATGAAAGAAACACACGGGAAAACTCTGCCAAATGCTTCTTCTAATGTAAAATAGTGTTTCCATGCTGGAAAAAGTCTTATTTTGACGCCAGCAACATATTTGATGCAAAGCTGTCATTTCAGCTCAAACGGTAAAATTTCACCGTTCCTGGCCATATGAGACTGTTTTTCACAACGTTTGCCCTGAAAGTGCCAGGTACTGCAGATGAAAGAAACACACGGGAAAACTCTGCAAAATGCTTCTTCTAATGTAAAATAGTGTTTCCATGCTGGAAAAAGTCTTATTTTGACGCCAGCAACATATTTTAGACACACCGTTCATTTCAGCACTAACTGACTGAAACTTGCCGTTTTAAGCGTTTCCAGCCATTCTCCGTGTGTCTGGGACACAGCGTGTGCCCTGAAAATGCCACACAGTACAAATCACAGAAACATACTTGAAAACTCTGCCAAATGCTTCTTCTAATGTAAAATAGTGTTTCCATGCTGGAAAAAGTCTTATTTTGACGCCAGCAACATATTTGATGCAAAGCTGTCATTTCAGCTCAAACGGTAAAATTTCACCGTTCCTGGCCATATGAGACTGTTTTTCACAACGTTTGCCCTGAAAGTGCCAGGTACTGCAGATGAAAGAAACACACGGGAAAACTCTGCAAAATGCTTCTTCTAATGTAAAATAGTGTTTCCATGCTGGAAAAAGTCTTATTTTGACGCCAGCAACATATTTTAGACACACCGTTCATTTCAGCACTAACTGACTGAAACTTGCCGTTTTAAGCGTTTCCAGCCATTCTCCGTGTGTCTGGGACACAGCGTGTGCCCTGAAAATGCCACACAGTACAAATCACAGAAACATACTTGAAAACTCTGCCAAATGCTTCTTCTAATGTAAAATAGTGTTTCCATGCTGGAAAAAGTCTTATTTTGACGCCAGCAACATATTTTAGACACACCGTTCATTTCAGCACTAACTGACTGAAACTTGCCGTTTTAAGCGTTTCCAGCCATTCTCCGTGTGTCTGGGACACAGCGTGTGCCCTGAAAATGCCACACAGTACAAATCACAGAAACATACTTGAAAACTCTGCAAAATGCTTCTTCTAATGTAAAATAGTGTTTCCATGCTGGAAAAAGTCTTATTTTGACACCAGCAACATATTTTAGACACACCGTTCATTTCAGCACTAACTGACTGAAACTTGCCGTTTTAAGCGTTTCCAGCCATTCTCCGTGTGTCTGGGACACAGCGTGTGCCCTGAAAATGCCACACAGTACAAATCACAGAAACATACTTGAAAACTCTGCCAAATGCTTCTTCTAATGTAAAATAGTGTTTCCATGCTGGAAAAAGTCTTATTTTGACGCCAGCAACATATTTGATGCAAAGCTGTCATTTCAGCTCAAACGGTAAAATTTCACCGTTCCTGGCCATATGAGACTGTTTTTCACAACGTTTGCCCTGAAAGTGCCAGGTACTGCAGATGAAAGAAACACACGGGAAAACTCTGCAAAATGCTTCTTCTAATGTAAAATAGTGTTTCCATGCTGGAAAAAGTCTTATTTTGACGCCAGCAACATATTTTAGACACACCGTTCATTTCAGCACTAACTGACTGAAACTTGCCGTTTTAAGCGTTTCCAGCCATTCTCCGTGTGTCTGGGACACAGCGTGTGCCCTGAAAATGCCACACAGTACAAATCACAGAAACATACTTGAAAACTCTGCCAAATGCTTCTTCTAATGTAAAATAGTGTTTCCATGCTGGAAAAAGTCTTATTTTGACGCCAGCAACATATTTGATGCAAAGCTGTCATTTCAGCTCAAACGGTAAAATTTCACCGTTCCTGGCCATATGAGACTGTTTTTCACAACGTTTGCCCTGAAAGTGCCAGGTACTGCAGATGAAAGAAACACACGGGAAAACTCTGCAAAATGCTTCTTCTAATGTAAAATAGTGTTTCCATGCTGGAAAAAGTCTTATTTTGACGCCAGCAACATATTTGATGCAAAGCTGTCATTTCAGCTCAAACGGTAAAATTTCACCGTTCCTGGCCATATGAGACTGTTTTTCACAACGTTTGCCCTGAAAGTGCCAGGTACTGCAGATGAAAGAAACACACGGGAAAACTCTGCAAAATGCTTCTTCTAATGTAAAATAGTGTTTCCATGCTGGAAAAAGTCTTATTTTGACGCCAGCAACATATTTGATGCAAAGCTGTCATTTCAGCTCAAACGGTAAAATTTCACCGTTCCTGGCCATATGAGACTGTTTTTCACAACGTTTGCCCTGAAAGTGCCAGGTACTGCAGATGAAAGAAACACACGGGAAAACTCTGCAAAATGCTTCTTCTAATGTAAAATAGTGTTTCCATGCTGGAAAAAGTCTTATTTTGACGCCAGCAACATATTTGATGCAAAGCTGTCATTTCAGCTCAAACGGTAAAATTTCACCGTTCCTGGCCATATGAGACTGTTTTTCACAACGTTTGCCCTGAAAGTGCCAGGTACTGCAGATGAAAGAAACACACGGGAAAACTCTGCAAAATGCTTCTTCTAATGTAAAATAGTGTTTCCATGCTGGAAAAAGTCTTATTTTGACGCCAGCAACATATTTGATGCAAAGCTGTCATTTCAGCTCAAACGGTAAAATTTCACCGTTCCTGGCCATATGAGACTGTTTTTCACAACGTTTGCCCTGAAAGTGCCAGGTACTGCAGATGAAAGAAACACACGGGAAAACTCTGCAAAATGCTTCTTCTAATGTAAAATAGTGTTTCCATGCTGGAAACAGTCTTATTTTGACGCCAGCAACATATTTTAGACACACCGTTCATTTCAGCACTAACTGACTGAAACTTGCCGTTTTAAGCGTTTCCAGCCATTCTCCGTGTGTCTGGGACACAGCGTGTGCCCTGAAAATGCCACACAGTACAAATCACAGAAACATACTTGAAAACTCTGCCAAATGCTTCTTCTAATGTAAAATAGTGTTTCCATGCTGGAAAAAGTCTTATTTTGACGCCAGCAACATATTTTAGACACACCGTTCATTTCAGCACTAACTGACTGAAACTTGCCGTTTTAAGCGTTTCCAGCCATTCTCCGTGTGTCTGGGACACAGCGTGTGCCCTGAAAATGCCACACAGTACAAATCACAGAAACATACTTGAAAACTCTGCCAAATGCTTCTTCTAATGTAAAATAGTGTTTCCATGCTGGAAAAAGTCTTATTTTGACGCCAGCAACATATTTGATGCAAAGCTGTCATTTCAGCTCAAACGGTAAAATTTCACCGTTCCTGGCCATATGAGACTGTTTTTCACAACGTTTGCCCTGAAAGTGCCAGGTACTGCAGATGAAAGAAACACACGGGAAAACTCTGCAAAATGCTTCTTCTAATGTAAAATAGTGTTTCCATGCTGGAAAAAGTCTTATTTTGACGCCAGCAACATATTTGATGCAAAGCTGTCATTTCAGCTCAAACGGTAAAATTTCACCGTTCCTGGCCATATGAGACTGTTTTTCACAACGTTTGCCCTGAAAGTGCCAGGTACTGCAGATGAAAGAAACACACGGGAAAACTCTGCAAAATGCTTCTTCTAATGTAAAATAGTGTTTCCATGCTGGAAAAAGTCTTATTTTGACTCCAGCAACATATTTTAGACACACCGTTCATTTCAGCACTAACTGACTGAAACTTGCCGTTTTAAGCGTTTCCAGCCATTCTCCGTGTGTCTGGGACACAGCGTGTGCCCTGAAAATGCCACACAGTACAAATCACAGAAACATACTTGAAAACTCTGCCAAATGCTTCTTCTAATGTAAAATAGTGTTTCCATGCTGGAAAAAGTCTTATTTTGACGCCAGCAACATATTTGATGCAAAGCTGTCATTTCAGCTCAAACGGTAAAATTTCACCGTTCCTGGCCATATGAGACTGTTTTTCACAACGTTTGCCCTGAAAGTGCCAGGTACTGCAGATGAAAGAAACACACGGGAAAACTCTGCAAAATGCTTCTTCTAATGTAAAATAGTGTTTCCATGCTGGAAAAAGTCTTATTTTGACGCCAGCAACATATTTGATGCAAAGCTGTCATTTCAGCTCAAACGGTAAAATTTCACCGTTCCTGGCCATATGAGACTGTTTTTCACAACGTTTGCCCTGAAAGTGCCAGGTACTGCAGATGAAAGAAACACACGGGAAAACTCTGCAAAATGCTTCTTCTAATGTAAAATAGTGTTTCCATGCTGGAAAAAGTCTTATTTTGACGCCAGCAACATATTTGATGCAAAGCTGTCATTTCAGCTCAAACGGTAAAATTTCACCGTTCCTGGCCATATGAGACTGTTTTTCACAACGTTTGCCCTGAAAGTGCCAGGTACTGCAGATGAAAGAAACACACGGGAAAACTCTGCAAAATGCTTCTTCTAATGTAAAATAGTGTTTCCATGCTGGAAACAGTCTTATTTTGACGCCAGCAACATATTTTAGACACACCGTTCATTTCAGCACTAACTGACTGAAACTTGCCGTTTTAAGCGTTTCCAGCCATTCTCCGTGTGTCTGGGACACAGCGTGTGCCCTGAAAATGCCACACAGTACAAATCACAGAAACATACTTGAAAACTCTGCAAAATGCTTCTTCTAATGTAAAATAGTGTTTCCATGCTGGAAACAGTCTTATTTTGACGCCAGCAACATATTTTAGACACACCGTTCATTTCAGCACTAACTGACTGAAACTTGCCGTTTTAAGCGTTTCCAGCCATTCTCCGTGTGTCTGGGACACAGCGTGTGCCCTGAAAATGCCACACAGTACAAATCACAGAAACATACTTGAAAACTCTGCCAAATGCTTCTTCTAATGTAAAATAGTGTTTCCATGCTGGAAAAAGTCTTATTTTGACGCCAGCAACATATTTGATGCAAAGCTGTCATTTCAGCTCAAACGGTAAAATTTCACCGTTCCTGGCCATATGAGACTGTTTTTCACAACGTTTGCCCTGAAAGTGCCAGGTACTGCAGATGAAAGAAACACACGGGAAAACTCTGCAAAATGCTTCTTCTAATGTAAAATAGTGTTTCCATGCTGGAAACAGTCTTATTTTGACGCCAGCAACATATTTTAGACACACCGTTCATTTCAGCACTAACTGACTGAAACTTGCCGTTTTAAGCGTTTCCAGCCATTCTCCGTGTGTCTGGGACACAGCGTGTGCCCTGAAAATGCCACACAGTACAAATCACAGAAACATACTTGAAAACTCTGCCAAATGCTTCTTCTAATGTAAAATAGTGTTTCCATGCTGGAAAAAGTCTTATTTTGACGCCAGCAACATATTTGATGCAAAGCTGTCATTTCAGCTCAAACGGTAAAATTTCACCGTTCCTGGCCATATGAGACTGTTTTTCACAACGTTTGCCCTGAAAGTGCCAGGTACTGCAGATGAAAGAAACACACGGGAAAACTCTGCAAAATGCTTCTTCTAATGTAAAATAGTGTTTCCATGCTGGAAACAGTCTTATTTTGACGCCAGCAACATATTTTAGACACACCGTTCATTTCAGCACTAACTGACTGAAACTTGCCGTTTTAAGCGTTTCCAGCCATTCTCCGTGTGTCTGGGACACAGCGTGTGCCCTGAAAATGCCACACAGTACAAATCACAGAAACATACTTGAAAACTCTGCCAAATGCTTCTTCTAATGTAAAATAGTGTTTCCATGCTGGAAAAAGTCTTATTTTGACGCCAGCAACATATTTGATGCAAAGCTGTCATTTCAGCTCAAACGGTAAAATTTCACCGTTCCTGGCCATATGAGACTGTTTTTCACAACGTTTGCCCTGAAAGTGCCAGGTACTGCAGATGAAAGAAACACACGGGAAAACTCTGCAAAATGCTTCTTCTAATGTAAAATAGTGTTTCCATGCTGGAAACAGTCTTATTTTGACGCCAGCAACATATTTTAGACACACCGTTCATTTCAGCACTAACTGACTGAAACTTGCCGTTTTAAGCGTTTCCACACAGCAAATTTGAAATCGCAAATTTAACACCCTCAGAGTTAAAACTAACACTTTCCCGGGGTTTATATGGGAACCACTGGTTAAGTGTTAAATTAACACTTTTGAAATCGTTAAAATTATTAACACTGTGGTAGTGTTATCTGACAAACTCTTATAGTGTAAAATATTAACACTACAGTGGATTCATTAAAATTATTAACACTGTGGTAGTGTTACCCAACAAACTCTTATAGTGTAAAATATTAACACTACAGTGGATTCATTAAAATTATTAACACTGTGGTAGTGTTACCCAACAAACTCTTATAGTGTAAAATATTAACACAACAGTGGATTCATTAAAATTATTAACACTGTGGTAGTGTTACCCAACAAACTCTTATAGTGTAAAATATTAACACTGTAATGTATGACAAGAACCCCAAGTTAGTGTTAAACTTACACCCATTAGAGACACTGTTGGATTTAACAGGTCAACACTGTACCAGTAATCATCAACACTTGATGGCGTTAAATGTACACTTAAGTAGTAGTGTTCACTTTACCATTGACACATGTTATATGGTACACAGGGATAACAATAATCACTCCTTAAAGTATTGCAATGAAAAATATTTTATTTTTACTAAAGAGTTTGAAATTGATTTTAAAGAAAAATGGCACTTAAAACAACCTTGTACAGTGACCTTGTACAATAGTGCCCAAGCTCTGTAGTTTGCCCTATACAATGCAGCTGTCTGGCACAATATACAAAAATAAGTCTGAACCATAAGACCTCTGGACATCGAAGGGCTTAAAGTATCTCAAATCATGAGGTCTAACAACTGAAACATTATGTGTGTTGTCAACAACACGAAAAGCATGAAAATGCTCTACAAATACAGTCTCCATTTCTGAAACTAAAAAAAACACATCATTTTGCAGAAAAATACAAATAATCTTCATGAACACTGGCATATCATTGACAACATCAGTGCACACAACAAGACCAGTGTGATATTCAATGCCATTATGTTTAACCCAAGTTGTCTCGTGTATATCACTTGACAAATCAATCTGAAAATGTTCTGAAATCAAATCACCATTTTCAACATCAGTCAGTTTTTTCAGTTTAACAGGCCCAGACTCAATACCCTTAGTGGACAACGATTCCCAATGATAAGCAACTGCAATTTGGTGTTTTTTAGCAAGGGACTTGGTTATGTTCTTGAAGTTTTTTAAGCTAGACTTAAAGAATTTGTGTTTAGCCTCATACCTCATACTCCAAACATGTACTAAAGGTCCAATTTGACGTATGCATTCAGGCTAATGGATCATGAAGTGGTGTTTTGGGATCAGATTATTTTGAGGATACAAATCAGTGAATAATTTATGATGCTCTGCAATAAGATGTTTTAAAAAAATAGTCATACCCTCTGTAATACAGGGGGAAAACACAATGTTAATGATATGTAACAACAGCAACAACAAATGCCAGTGTGTGTCACCTTCTGGTACAACATCTCCAAGTATTAACGGCAGGTTACGAATAAGGCATAATGTTTGACTGGCATTCAGGCCAATACTATTGCCAGTACAAAACATGTTTATGTGTGTTGGACGATTTTTTTTATCCATGAAGCCATAGTTGAATGCATGTACACGTTGGAGTATGTTTTCATTAGAAATATAATTCTGTTTCAAATATTCAAACAATAACTTAATCTCATACTGTGCTACTCCTTCTAAGATATCATGCATTATATCACACACAAAGTTATCAGATACATTGTAATATGTCAAGGAATTGAGTATACTATTGCGTTTGATACCAAAACAAGAATTTTCTCTTGGATTCTCGGCAAGATAGTTGTAATGATTCTCATTGGTTAGTTTTGTGCGCAACAACACACGTGGATCATTTTCACTAAACACTGTTTGAGCAGTTGCTCTATCAATAAGACACACTCTGCAGTAATAGTTAGCAGCGAAAGATTCCACATATCCAAGAATTGAGTTCAGGCCTAAGTTGTCGCCTGTTACTTGTGCTATGGTGCCATAGACAGGTTGTTCACTAAATGACACTTTCATTCCATTTTGCTCTAGTAACTTCACATCATCTACAAACGGAGAAAGTACTTTGTCAATGCCATACTTTTTTGCATCTTGGGAATGAAACAAAGAAATGAGATGGATATTCATTAGTGAGGAATTCATACGTGGTGGTAAATTGCGGAGTGTAAAATATAAACATCCAAGCTTATGAATGCCTTGTTTTGACCCTAGTGGATTTGATGTTTCAAAATCATCATAGTAGATTTGGATTTGCAATGCATTTTTCAATTTTGAATATAATGGGTGATTTCTGAAATATTTTCCATCACAGAAATCTTTGTATAAGCTACCAAAATCAACAGATTTGTTAATATGACAACACACATCTTGATTCTTGAAAATGAACTCTAATGTTTTTAACAGGGGTACATAAATAAAAGTGTCATTTACTGGTACCTGCTCATACACTCCTGATACTTTGTTTCTCTTTGAATCATATCTCACTCCTAAGTGCATTTCTAGTGGTTCGACAACACCCCATTTCTCACAAAAATATTTACTCCATTTAGAGTTTGTGTTTAAGTCACTGAATGGATTGAAAGTATTCCTGAAGATGTCTTCCACTGCACTTCTACTGGGATTATCAGTAGGCACTGCATCTAACACTTGCTCTTTAAGATTTGCATGAACTTCACTAACATACTCCTCCATGCTTTCAACAACAGATAACACAATATTGTTGGCAACACCACTGCCCTGTAACTTTGCTATGATTGAAGCGCACATATCTTTTGCCTGATCTTTTGACATATGAGATGTTGAAGGTTGAGTTGTCACATCTAATTCCATGTCAGAGGCATCTTGTTGTGAGCTCTGTTCACTGAAGTCTGACTGATGTGCTTGGATATTTACACCATCGCTTGTTCCCATGTTAACCGTACTATGACAAATATTTAAATGCTTTCTAAAACCTGCAAAACTTTGAAACTGCAATGAACATCCTTCTTGAGCACAGAGAACAACAAATTTTTTACCTGGATATAACCCATGACAAAACTTCAGGTGCCGAATTAATGCACTAGGTGCATCATGCAAGGATCTGCAAATGTAACACCTATACATAGTTCAAGAACTCTTTGCCTCTATTCAGGTATGTCACTCTTCTTTCTTTGATATCCCAACACAAATACTAAGACTTTTTCCCCCCAAAAAACAAAGAGAGGCTAACAAAAATGTGCTGCATAATTGCGCTATGTGTATCATGCAATGATGTACACATATACACTGTATAAGAACTTGGCTCTTAGCTTGTGTTCATGAACTTGGCTCTCAATTCCTTCACCTTTGGACTTTCTTTAGTCGTGTCAACATCCAAACCATAGACTGTTGTCTGTAGGAATGTGTACATGTTGTTGAGAGCAGCATCATAACTTACACTGAAAACGAAGTGCACCTTGAAGAGTTCATCAACAGCTGCCAATGACGTGGTTCCCTGGCAGGGGATAAGCTTCTTGTCTATCACGACGTAATAAGTGCTGATGTCCTGCTTGCAGGTTCCACATGCAAGAATATAGGGCTGGTGATGTCCCTCCTGGTTCTCCATGTGTTCGTCTAGGCTCCTACATGACTGGAGGAGGAAATAATTAAGTAACAAGTTGCTTTGTAATATTGTCTTTTTGTCTGTGCTACATTTCCCAATTCAATTGCATACTGTGGCCTAATACATACCTTGTGAAACACAACTAGATGGTCCATAGCCTGAGCTGCACTGATCTTTGGTGTTTTCCTTTTAGTAGGCTGAGGTGGTAGGATATGCAGGAGCAGCAGGAAAGATGCCATATCACTGTCCCACTCTGTAAGAAAGAGAGGTTTTTTTTGATCACAAGTTTCTTATAAATTAAATAAATATTCTGCGCTGGTACTCTGCTTCACAAAGTTGGGGCTGCATCAACCTCTATGTACTGTATCACTAAATACCTCATACAACCTTACGTCAAATAATCTGAACTATCCCTTTAAGTACTACGTATTGTAAGACACAATTAATTGACATCATTTCATTTAGCCTTTAATAGAATACCTGGGCAGTCATCATTGTCCTGATTTCTGGCAGACGTCAGCAAACTCTGGAGCACTGGTGTTGTAGTCAGGCTCTCTGCTTCTCTGATCACCTTGCTTTTACAGAAAGTATGCCATTTCTCAAGAAGTTTGGCAGATGTTTCTGGTCCAAAGAGGAGACTGAAATCTTGATGTATCTGCAGCAACAGAGAAATGAAAGAACATTTCTGGTTAAGTTTACATTTCTAAGCTAAGCTTAAAGCTATGAATTAAAAATGATAATGAAAATGACAATAATTACCAGTCCCTTTGTGTCCAGGAACCTCGGAAACACAGAGAGTATGGTGTGTGATTCATCAGGATTGTGGATGAGGCGCTGTCTATACTCAAAGGTTTCCCTCATTTTTTGCAGGATGATTTTTCCATCACTTGTGTGGTTCATCAAAGATATGGCCTCTTTACAACGTTTGTCGTCTAACTGACCACCAATCTGAGGCACCTCTCTCTCCTGTCTTGGACCACCTCCTCTTGCTGTCTGCATAATAGGTTCCTTGGACAAAAGTTTTGTCTTTCTCTGAATTGTCTTGAGCCGCCATGCCAGAAATCCAGAGCCACTTTCACTGTCATAAAAATGTTCCTATAAAAGGACAGAGACAAAAAAGCAATAGTGAGTCCATAATTTTATTTGTGTATTAATAAGCACTAGGGGCACGACACAATGTCAAACGCATTCACACACCATTATTATTTTTAACTACAGTATGTAATTAAGAAACATGCACAACTTACATAGCCTTTCCTAGATAGAGGATCCTTTAATGCAGGGAATAAGGTGACAATTCCCAATGCATACTTCTCTTTAGTGAATCGCTGAGGGACCCTCCTGCAGAGAAAAGGGAAATTGTTCCTAGCTTACATGTACAAGTGCTTTACAGGCTGAACGGTAACCACATTACTTCAGTAACATGAGTCATCTAGTGCAGAGTTGAGCTTATCACTGTCATTCTTGCTTTTTCTCCGATCACAATTTAATAATCTTGGAGTATGCGAATTGACGTAAAAGGAAAACAAAACAACAGTAGGTTAAATAGCTGTGAAATGCCTAAACCTAACTTACCCTTCTGTCTCAACCATGTGTGCTGCAAGAATGTTAACCATCTGCCTTCTTCTACTGTCACACAACATCCCAGTTTCTTCATATTCTTCAAGCACTGTTGTCCCTCCTGGTTTTGTCTGCAGGATCTGCTTTATCAGCTAAACAGATTGTAACAAAACTAAATAACGGAGTGAAATGGTACAATGTACACTAACAATGCCAAACAATCTGGCCTAGTCTCAGGGGTATATTTAGCAGTTTTGATTTAAACCTAGAACAGCTAACTACTTTCAGATTTCAACATGATCATCAAGATGATCAAGCCAAATAATTGCAAAGGAAATAGACAGCTTTTTGTGAACACAAGCTTCTGACATTGTTTGTATCCTTACTGTTAAGTTGTTGAATGGCAGTTTAAAACAACAAAAAAGGACATATATTGAATCAGAAAGGAAATTAGATATGATTTAAAGCAAACACCAGAGAATAAACTCACGTCTCTGGCTGAAGAACTCTGAAAAGCCTCATCATCCGTTCTCAATCGCTTAGATGGTCTTGACGTTTCACTGTCGCTGCTACTAATGGACACAGTGAAGAAACTCCCGCTGGTTGAGGACAGTGGTGTGGATGGAGCTGATGACTGAGCTGTGCCTGGATCTAAGAGCATACAATATAATAATAATAACACTCATCTTCTGCATCTTCTGCAACCCCCCGTAGTTAATACAATGTAAAAATTCATTAATTAAGTTAAAATAAGTTAATACATTAAAATTTACCGTTGTCACAACAGTCCTTGATGACAAAGCAAATCCCTTGCATTGTGCACAATTCTGCAAACACTGCTTCATCCACCTCAGTGCTGGAATCATCTTCAACAGTAATCTTGTCCGCACAGATGGAGAACTTCTCTATCACTAAGTGATAAGGTTAAAGACAACATCACATGTCAAATTGTTTAAATCATTAGATGTAATGACTTTCACTCAGTCTGTAATACCAGTCATATAACAATATAACATATAACAATATAACAATAGCAACATTTACCTTCAGATATGAATTCTTCAAAATCAGCATCTTGTAATTTGATGAATTTCTTGCGGTTTTGATACTGCACTTTAATAATCATTTTGCCATCTACAACATGAGCCTGTAGAGAAAGAGAGGAACAACAGATTAGATGCCTGTCTTTCAATAGTCTACATAACAAACATACCTTTCACTATACTCACTGTGGTGGACCAAAATATACCTTTTCGAACCAAAGCTGGTGGCCAGACGTTCTGTTTCTGCCTCACGGATCTGGAACTTATAATACTGCTCCTCACACTTTTGTATGTTTGTAGCCTGTTAAACAAACGCATTGAAAAACACATGCATCAGAAAATTAGCCAATGATCAGTAACAGCAACAAGCACAAAATAAAAAAAAAATGAAGGCTTATTCTCCAACATACAGTTTAATTAACAGTGAAGCGCTTAACAACGTTTACGACACGTACGTTTATGAGAGCGCACTAGATTTTTTGACATGACATGACATGACCGTGACAGATGAAACACCGGTTAAAATCAGTTAAAATTACTGTCTACTTAACCCAAACTACTCAAAAACTACATTTTAGTAACGGATTTAGTCTAACGTTTGTCTGAAAAAGAAATTAAATGAATGCTAACGGTCTGCATGTCTACTTAAGGTTAGCAAAAAACGGACACGGACAAACCTTGTTAGAAATGCCTGTAAAGTGTATTCTTTCTCCTAATTTAGAAACAACGCATTGCAAGTATTCGGATTCAGAAACAACGCATTGCAAGTATAAACACATTTTAATAAGTATGTGACAGGACTACTCATTTATTTTACTCACCAGTCCCTCCTTCTCACGCTCCATGCGAGTGAAGAAAATGGCCGTTGTCAAATTCCTTAACGAGCTGCAGGTCAAGTGCCCGGATGTTCAAAGTGTCACTCATCGATGTTAAATGTCCTCAACTCGTAGATTTTACACCAACACCATATATTTTCTCACCAGTGGAGAGTTGATTCTGCCAGAATCAACACCGGTACCTAAACACTTTACTCTGAAACAGCCTAACACCAGAATTTTAACTCTGGTGAATTTGCTGTGCAGCCATTCTCCGTGTGTCTGGGACACAGCGTGTGCCCTGAAAATGCCACACAGTACAAATCACAGAAACATACTTGAAAACTCTGCCAAATGCTTCTTCTAATGTAAAATAGTGTTTCCATGCTGGAAAAAGTCTTATTTTGACGCCAGCAACATATTTGATGCAAAGCTGTCATTTCAGCTCAAACGGTAAAATTTCACCGTTCCTGGCCATATGAGACTGTTTTTCACAACGTTTGCCCTGAAAGTGCCAGGTACTGCAGATGAAAGAAACACACGGGAAAACTCTGCAAAATGCTTCTTCTAATGTAAAATAGTGTTTCCATGCTGGAAACAGTCTTATTTTGACGCCAGCAACATATTTTAGACACACCGTTCATTTCAGCACTAACTGACTGAAACTTGCCGTTTTAAGCGTTTCCAGCCATTCTCCGTGTGTCTGGGACACAGCGTGTGCCCTGAAAATGCCACACAGTACAAATCACAGAAACATACTTGAAAACTCTGCCAAATGCTTCTTCTAATGTAAAATAGTGTTTCCATGCTGGAAAAAGTCTTATTTTGACGCCAGCAACATATTTGATGCAAAGCTGTCATTTCAGCTCAAACGGTAAAATTTCACCGTTCCTGGCCATATGAGACTGTTTTTCACAACGTTTGCCCTGAAAGTGCCAGGTACTGCAGATGAAAGAAACACACGGGAAAACTCTGCCAAATGCTTCTTCTAATGTAAAATAGTGTTTCCATGCTGGAAAAAGTCTTATTTTGACGCCAGCAACATATTTGATGCAAAGCTGTCATTTCAGCTCAAACGGTAAAATTTCACCGTTCCTGGCCATATGAGACTGTTTTTCACAACGTTTGCCCTGAAAGTGCCAGGTACTGCAGATGAAAGAAACACACGGGAAAACTCTGCAAAATGCTTCTTCTAATGTAAAATAGTGTTTCCATGCTGGAAAAAGTCTTATTTTGACGCCAGCAACATATTTGATGCAAAGCTGTCATTTCAGCTCAAACGGTAAAATTTCACCGTTCCTGGCCATATGAGACTGTTTTTCACAACGTTTGCCCTGAAAGTGCCAGGTACTGCAGATGAAAGAAACACACGGGAAAACTCTGCAAAATGCTTCTTCTAATGTAAAATAGTGTTTCCATGCTGGAAAAAGTCTTATTTTGACGCCAGCAACATATTTGATGCAAAGCTGTCATTTCAGCTCAAACGGTAAAATTTCACCGTTCCTGGCCATATGAGACTGTTTTTCACAACGTTTGCCCTGAAAGTGCCAGGTACTGCAGATGAAAGAAACACACGGGAAAACTCTGCAAAATGCTTCTTCTAATGTAAAATAGTGTTTCCATGCTGGAAAAAGTCTTATTTTGACGCCAGCAACATATTTGATGCAAAGCTGTCATTTCAGCTCAAACGGTAAAATTTCACCGTTCCTGGCCATATGAGACTGTTTTTCACAACGTTTGCCCTGAAAGTGCCAGGTACTGCAGATGAAAGAAACACACGGGAAAACTCTGCAAAATGCTTCTTCTAATGTAAAATAGTGTTTCCATGCTGGAAAAAGTCTTATTTTGACGCCAGCAACATATTTTAGACACACCGTTCATTTCAGCACTAATTGACTGAAACTTGCCGTTTTAAGCGTTTCCAGCCATTCTCCGTGTGTCTGGGACACAGCGTGTGCCCTGAAAATGCCACACAGTACAAATCACAGAAACATACTTGAAAACTCTGCCAAATGCTTCTTCTAATGTAAAATAGTGTTTCCATGCTGGAAAAAGTCTTATTTTGACGCCAGCAACATATTTGATGCAAAGCTGTCATTTCAGCTCAAACGGTAAAATTTCACCGTTCCTGGCCATATGAGACTGTTTTTCACAACGTTTGCCCTGAAAGTGCCAGGTACTGCAGATGAAAGAAACACACGGGAAAACTCTGCAAAATGCTTCTTCTAATGTAAAATAGTGTTTCCATGCTGGAAACAGTCTTATTTTGACGCCAGCAACATATTTTAGACACACCGTTCATTTCAGCACTAACTGACTGAAACTTGCCGTTTTAAGCGTTTCCAGCCATTCTCCGTGTGTCTGGGACACAGCGTGTGCCCTGAAAATGCCACACAGTACAAATCACAGAAACACACGGGAAAACTCAGCAAAATGCTTCTTCTAATGTAAAATAGTGTTTCCATGCTGGAAAAAGTCTTATTTTGACGCCAGCAACATATTTGATGCAAAGCTGTCATTTCAGCTCAAACGGTAAAATTTCACCGTTCCTGGCCATATGAGACTGTTTTTCACAACGTTTGCCCTGAAAGTGCCAGGTACTGCAGATGAAAGAAACACACGGGAAAACTCAGCAAAATGCTTCTTCTAATGTAAAATAGTGTTTCCATGCTGGAAAAAGTCTTATTTTGACGCCAGCAACATATTTGATGCAAAGCTGTCATTTCAGCTCAAACGGTAAAATTTCACCGTTCCTGGCCATATGAGACTGTTTTTCACAACGTTTGCCCTGAAAGTGCCAGGTACTGCAGATGAAAGAAACACACGGGAAAACTCTGCAAAATGCTTCTTCTAATGTAAAATAGTGTTTCCATGCTGGAAACAGTCTTATTTTGACGCCAGCAACATATTTTAGACACACCGTTCATTTCAGCACTAACTGACTGAAACTTGCCGTTTTAAGCGTTTCCAGCCATTCTCCGTGTGTCTGGGACACAGCGTGTGCCCTGAAAATGCCACACAGTACAAATCACAGAAACATACTTGAAAACTCTGCCAAATGCTTCTTCTAATGTAAAATAGTGTTTCCATGCTGGAAAAAGTCTTATTTTGACGCCAGCAACATATTTTAGACACACCGTTCATTTCAGCACTAACTGACTGAAACTTGCCGTTTTAAGCGTTTCCAGCCATTCTCCGTGTGTCTGGGACACAGCGTGTGCCCTGAAAATGCCACACAGTACAAATCACAGAAACACACGGGAAAACTCAGCAAAATGCTTCTTCTAATGTAAAATAGTGTTTCCATGCTGGAAAAAGTCTTATTTTGACGCCAGCAACATATTTGATGCAAAGCTGTCATTTCAGCTCAAACGGTAAAATTTCACCCTTCCTGGCCATATGAGACTGTTTTTCACAACGTTTGCCCTGAAAGTGCCAGGTACTGCAGATGAAAGAAACACACGGGAAAACTCAGCAAAATGCTTCTTCTAATGTAAAATAGTGTTTCCATGCTGGAAAAAGTCTTATTTTGACGCCAGCAACATATTTGATGCAAAGCTGTCATTTCAGCTCAAACGGTAAAATTTCACCGTTCCTGGCCATATGAGACTGTTTTTCACAACGTTTGCCCTGAAAGTGCCAGGTACTGCAGATGAAAGAAACACACGGGAAAACTCTGCA
This sequence comes from Toxotes jaculatrix, assembly GCF_017976425.1. Taxonomy (NCBI): domain Eukaryota; kingdom Metazoa; phylum Chordata; class Actinopteri; family Toxotidae; genus Toxotes; species Toxotes jaculatrix. The sequence goes on from NW_024469749.1 coordinate 47,004, forward strand.
AAATGCTTCTTCTAATGTAAAATAGTGTTTCCATGCTGGAAACAGTCTTATTTTGACGCCAGCAACATATTTTAGACACACCGTTCATTTCAGCACTAACTGACTGAAACTTGCCGTTTTAAGCGTTTCCAGCCATTCTCCGTGTGTCTGGGACACAGCGTGTGCCCTGAAAATGCCACACAGTACAAATCACAGAAACATACTTGAAAACTCTGCCAAATGCTTCTTCTAATGTAAAATAGTGTTTCCATGCTGGAAAAAGTCTTATTTTGACGCCAGCAACATATTTGATGCAAAGCTGTCATTTCAGCTCAAACGGTAAAATTTCACCGTTCCTGGCCATATGAGACTGTTTTTCACAACGTTTGCCCTGAAAGTGCCAGGTACTGCAGATGAAAGAAACACACGGGAAAACTCTGCAAAATGCTTCTTCTAATGTAAAATAGTGTTTCCATGCTGGAAACAGTCTTATTTTGACGCCAGCAACATATTTTAGACACACCGTTCATTTCAGCACTAACTGACTGAAACTTGCCGTTTTAAGCGTTTCCAGCCATTCTCCGTGTGTCTGGGACACAGCGTGTGCCCTGAAAATGCCACACAGTACAAATCACAGAAACATACTTGAAAACTCTGCCAAATGCTTCTTCTAATGTAAAATAGTGTTTCCATGCTGGAAAAAGTCTTATTTTGACGCCAGCAACATATTTGATGCAAAGCTGTCATTTCAGCTCAAACGGTAAAATTTCACCGTTCCTGGCCATATGAGACTGTTTTTCACAACGTTTGCCCTGAAAGTGCCAGGTACTGCAGATGAAAGAAACACACGGGAAAACTCTGCAAAATGCTTCTTCTAATGTAAAATAGTGTTTCCATGCTGGAAACAGTCTTATTTTGACGCCAGCAACATATTTTAGACACACCGTTCATTTCAGCACTAACTGACTGAAACTTGCCGTTTTAAGCGTTTCCAGCCATTCTCCGTGTGTCTGGGACACAGCGTGTGCCCTGAAAATGCCACACAGTACAAATCACAGAAACATACTTGAAAACTCTGCAAAATGCTTCTTCTAATGTAAAATAGTGTTTCCATGCTGGAAAAAGTCTTATTTTGACGCCAGCAACATATTTTAGACACACCGTTCATTTCAGCACTAACTGACTGAAACTTGCCGTTTTAAGCGTTTCCAGCCATTCTCCGTGTGTCTGGGACACAGCGTGTGCCCTGAAAATGCCACACAGTACAAATCACAGAAACATACTTGAAAACTCTGCCAAATGCTTCTTCTAATGTAAAATAGTGTTTCCATGCTGGAAAAAGTCTTATTTTGACGCCAGCAACATATTTGATGCAAAGCTGTCATTTCAGCTCAAACGGTAAAATTTCACCGTTCCTGGCCATATGAGACTGTTTTTCACAACGTTTGCCCTGAAAGTGCCAGGTACTGCAGATGAAAGAAACACACGGGAAAACTCTGCAAAATGCTTCTTCTAATGTAAAATAGTGTTTCCATGCTGGAAACAGTCTTATTTTGACGCCAGCAACATATTTTAGACACACCGTTCATTTCAGCACTAACTGACTGAAACTTGCCGTTTTAAGCGTTTCCAGCCATTCTCCGTGTGTCTGGGACACAGCGTGTGCCCTGAAAATGCCACACAGTACAAATCACAGAAACATACTTGAAAACTCTGCAAAATGCTTCTTCTAATGTAAAATAGTGTTTCCATGCTGGAAAAAGTCTTATTTTGACGCCAGCAACATATTTTAGACACACCGTTCATTTCAGCACTAACTGACTGAAACTTGCCGTTTTAAGCGTTTCCAGCCATTCTCCGTGTGTCTGGGACACAGCGTGTGCCCTGAAAATGCCACACAGTACAAATCACAGAAACATACTTGAAAACTCTGCCAAATGCTTCTTCTAATGTAAAATAGTGTTTCCATGCTGGAAAAAGTCTTATTTTGACGCCAGCAACATATTTGATGCAAAGCTGTCATTTCAGCTCAAACGGTAAAATTTCACCGTTCCTGGCCATATGAGACTGTTTTTCACAACGTTTGCCCTGAAAGTGCCAGGTACTGCAGATGAAAGAAACACACGGGAAAACTCTGCAAAATGCTTCTTCTAATGTAAAATAGTGTTTCCATGCTGGAAACAGTCTTATTTTGACGCCAGCAACATATTTTAGACACACCGTTCATTTCAGCACTAACTGACTGAAACTTGCCGTTTTAAGCGTTTCCAGCCATTCTCCGTGTGTCTGGGACACAGCGTGTGCCCTGAAAATGCCACACAGTACAAATCACAGAAACATACTTGAAAACTCTGCCAAATGCTTCTTCTAATGTAAAATAGTGTTTCCATGCTGGAAAAAGTCTTATTTTGACGCCAGCAACATATTTGATGCAAAGCTGTCATTTCAGCTCAAACGGTAAAATTTCACCGTTCCTGGCCATATGAGACTGTTTTTCACAACGTTTGCCCTGAAAGTGCCAGGTACTGCAGATGAAAGAAAACACACGGGAAAACTCAGCAAAATGCTTCTTCTAATGTAAAATAGTGTTTCCATGCTGGAAAAAAGTCTTATTTTGACGCCAGCAACATATTTGATGCAAAGCTGTCATTTCAGCTCAAACGGTAAAATTTCACCGTTCCTGGCCATATGAGACTGTTTTTCACAACGTTTGCCCTGAAAGTGCCAGGTACTGCAGATGAAAGAAACACACGGGAAAACTCTGCAAAATGCTTCTTCTAATGTAAAATAGTGTTTCCATGCTGGAAAAAGTCTTATTTTGACGCCAGCAACATATTTGATGCAAAGCTGTCATTTCAGCTCAAACGGTAAAATTTCACCGTTCCTGGCCATATGAGACTGTTTTTCACAACGTTTGCCCTGAAAGTGCCAGGTACTGCAGATGAAAGAAACACACGGGAAAACTCTGCAAAATGCTTCTTCTAATGTAAAATAGTGTTTCCATGCTGGAAAAAGTCTTATTTTGACGCCAGCAGCATATTTGATGCAAAGCTGTCATTTCAGCTCAAACGGTAAAATTTCACCGTTCCTGGCCATATGAGACTGTTTTTCACAACGTTTGCCCTGAAAGTGCCAGGTACTGCAGATGAAAGAAACACACGGGAAAACTCTGCCAAATGCTTCTTCTAATGTAAAATAGTGTTTCCATGCTGGAAAAAGTCTTATTTTGACGCCAGCAACCATATTTGATGCAAAGCTGTCATTTCAGCTCAAACGGTAAAATTTCACCGTTCCTGGCCATATGAGACTGTTTTTCACAACGTTTGCCCTGAAAGTGCCAGGTACTGCAGATGAAAGAAACACACGGGAAAACTCTGCAAAATGCTTCTTCTAATGTAAAATAGTGTTTCCATGCTGGAAAAAGTCTTATTTTGACGCCAGCAACATATTTGATGCAAAGCTGTCATTTCAGCTCAAACGGTAAAATTTCACCGTTCCTGGCCATATGAGACTGTTTTTCACAACGTTTGCCCTGAAAGTGCCAGGTACTGCAGATGAAAGAAACACACGGGAAAACTCAGCAAAATGCTTCTTCTAATGTAAAATAGTGTTTCCATGCTGGAAAAGTCTTATTTTGACGCCAGCAACATATTTGATGCAAAGCTGTCATTTCAGCTCAAACGGTAAAATTTCACCGTTCCTGGCCATATGAGACTGTTTTTCACAACGTTTGCCCTGAAAGTGCCAGGTACTGCAGATGAAAGAAACACACGGGAAAACTCTGCAAAATGCTTCTTCTAATGTAAAATAGTGTTTCCATGCTGGAAACAGTCTTATTTGACGCCAGCAACATATTTTAGACACACCGTTCATTTCAGCACTAACTGACTGAAACTTGCCGTTTTAAGCGTTTCCAGCCATTCTCCCGTGTGTCTGGGACACAGCGTGTGCCCTGAAAATGCCACACAGTACAAATCACAGAAACATACTTGAAAACTCTGCCAAATGCTTCTTCTAATGTAAAATAGTGTTTCCATGCTGGAAAAAGTCTTATTTTGACGCCAGCAACATATTTGATGCAAAGCTGTCATTTCAGCTCAAACGGTAAAATTTCACCGTTCCTGGCCATATGAGACTGTTTTTCACAACGTTTGCCCTGAAAGTGCCAGGTACTGCAGATGAAAGAAACACACCGGGAAAACTCAGCAAAATGCTTCTTCTAATGTAAAATAGTGTTTCCATGCTGGAAAAAGTCTTATTTTGACGCCAGCAACATATTTTAGACACACCGTTCATTTCAGCACTAACTGACTGAAACTTGCCGTTTTAAGCGTTTCCAGCCATTCTCCGTGTGTCTGGGACACAGCGTGTGCCCTGAAAATGCCACACAGTACAAATCACAGAAACATACTTGAAAACTCTGCCAAATGCTTCTTCTAATGTAAAATAGTGTTTCCATGCTGGAAAAAGTCTTATTTTGACGCCAGCAACATATTTGATGCAAAGCTGTCATTTCAGCTCAAACGGTAAAATTTCACCGTTCCTGGCCATATGAGACTGTTTTTTCACAACGTTTGCCCTGAAAGTGCCAGGTACTGCAGATGAAAGAAACACACGGGAAAACTCTGCAAAATGCTTCTTCTAATGTAAAATAGTGTTTCCATGCTGGAAACAGTCTTATTTTGACGCCAGCAACATATTTTAGACACACCGTTCATTTCAGCACTAACTGACTGAAACTTGCCGTTTTAAGCGTTTCCAGCCATTCTCCGTGTGTCTGGGACACAGCGTGTGCCCTGAAAATGCCACACAGTACAAATCACAGAAACATACTTGAAAACTCTGCCAAATGCTTCTTCTAATGTAAAATAGTGTTTCCATGCTGGAAAAAGTCTTATTTTGACGCCAGCAACATATTTGATGCAAAGCTGTCATTTCAGCTCAAACGGTAAAATTTCACCGTTCCTGGCCATATGAGACTGTTTTTCACAACGTTTGCCCTGAAAGTGCCAGGTACTGCAGATGAAAGAAACACACGGGAAAACTCAGCAAAATGCTTCTTCTAATGTAAAATAGTGTTTCCATGCTGGAAAAAGTCTTATTTTGACGCCAGCAACATATTTGATGCAAAGCTGTCATTTCAGCTCAAACGGTAAAATTTCACCGTTCCTGGCCATATGAGACTGTTTTTCACAACGTTTGCC
>NW_024469750.1:0-20000 GCF_017976425.1 Toxotes jaculatrix
CAGAAGCACGGAGTGGCTGGAAACGCTTAAAACGGCAAGTTTCTGTCAGTTAGTGCTGAAATGAACGGTGTGTCTAAAATATGTTGCTGGCGTCAAAATAAGACTTTTTCCAGCATGGAAACACTATTTTACATTAGAAGAAGCATTTTGCAGAGTTTTCTAGTATGTTTCTGTGATTTGTACTGTGTGGCATTTTCGGGGCACACGCTGTGTCCCAGAAGCACGGAGTGGCTGGAAGCGCTTAAAACGGCAAGTTTCTGTCAGTTAGTGCTGAAATGAACGGTGTGTCCTAAAATATGTTGCTGGCGTCAAAATAAGACTGTTTCCAGCATGGAAACACTATTTTACATTAGAAGAAGCATTTTGCTGAGTTTTCCCGTGTGTTTCTTTCATCTGCAGTACTGGCACTTTCAGGGCAAACGTTGTGAAAAACAGTCTCAAATGGCCAGGAACGGTCAAATTTTACCGTTTGAGCTGAAATGACAGCTTTGTATCAAATATGTTGCTGGCGTCAAATAAGACTGTTTCCAGCATGGAAACACTATTTTACATTAGAAGAAGCATTTTGCTGAGTTTTCCCGTGTGTTTCTTTCATCTGCAGTACCTGGCACTTTCAGGGCAAACGTTGTGAAAAACAGTCTCAAATGGCCAGGAACGGTCAAATTTTACCGTTTGAACTGAAATGACAGCTTTGTATCAAATATGTTGCTGGCGTCAAAATAAGACTGTTTCCAGCATGGAAACACTATTTTACATTAGAAGAAGCATTTTGCTGAGTTTTCCCGTGTGTTTCTTTCATCTGCAGTACCTGGCACTTTCAGGGCAAACGTTGTGAAAAACAGTCTCAAATGGCCAGGAACGGTCAAATTTTACCGTTTGAGCTGAAATGACAGCTTTGTATCAATATGTTGCTGGCGTCAAAATAAGACTGTTTCCAGCATGGAAACACTATTGTACATTAGAAGAAGCATTTTGCAGAGTTTTCAAGTATGTTTCTGTGATTTCTCCTGTGTGGCATTTTCGGGGCACACGCTGTGTCCCAGAAGCACGGAGTGGCTGGAAACGCTTAAAACGGCAAGTTTCTGTCAGTTAGTGCTGAAATGAACGGTGTGTCTAAAATATGTTGCTGGCGTCAAAATAAGACTTTTTTCCAGCATGGAAACACTATTTTACATTAGAAGAAGCATTTTGCAGAGTTTTCAAGTATGTTTCTGTGATTTCTCCTGTGTGGCACTTTTCGGGGCACACGCTGTGTCCAGAAGCACGGAGTGGCTGGAAACGCTTAAAACGGCAAGTTTCTGTCAGTTAGTGCTGAAATGAACGGTGTGTCTAAATATGTTGCTGGCGTCAAAATAAGACTGTTTCCAGCATGGAAACACTATTTTACATTAGAAGAAGCATTTTGCTGAGTTTTCCCGTGTGTTTCTTTCATCTGCAGTACCTGGCACTTTCAGGGCAAACGTTGTGAAAAAACAGTCTCAAATGGCCAGGAACGGTCAAATTTTACCGTTTGAACTGAAATGACAGCTTTGTATCAAATATGTTGCTGGCGTCAAAATAAGACTGTTTCCAGCATGGAAACACTATTTTACATTAGAAGAAGCATTTTGCTGAGTTTTCCCGTGTGTTTCTTTCATCTGCAGTACCTGGCACTTTCAGGGCAAACGTTGTGAAAAACAGTCTCAAATGGCCAGGAACGGTCAAATTTTACCGTTTGAGCTGAAATGACAGCTTTGTATCAAATATGTTGCTGGCGTCAAAATAAGACTGTTTCCAGCATGGAAACACTATTTTACATTAGAAGAAGCATTTTGCTGAGTTTTCCCGTGTGTTTCTTTCATCTGCAGTACCTGGCACTTTCAGGGCAAACGTTGTGAAAAACAGTCTCAAATGGCCAGGAACGGTCAATTTTACCGTTTGAACTGAAATGACAGCTTTGTATCAAATATGTTGCTGGCGTCAAAATAAGACTGTTTCCAGCATGGAAACACTATTTTACATTAGAAGAAGCATTTTGCTGAGTTTTCCCGTGTGTTTCTTTCATCTGCAGTACCTGGCACTTTCAGGGCAAACGTTGTGAAAAACAGTCTCAAATGGCAGGAAACGGTCAAATTTTACCGTTTGAGCTGAAATGACAGCTTTGTATCAAATATGTTGCTGCGTCAAAATAAGACTGTTTCCAGCATGGAAACACTATTTTACATTAGAAGAAGCATTTTGCAGAGTTTTCCCGTGTGTTTCTTTCATCTGCAGTACCTGGCACTTTCAGGGCAAACGTTGTGAAAAACAGTCTCAAATGGCCAGGAACGGTCAAATTTTACCGTTTGAGCTGAAATGACAGCTTTGTATCAAATATGTTGCTGGCGTCAAAATAAGACTGTTTCCAGCATGGAAACACTATTTTACATTAGAAGAAGCATTTTGCTGAGTTTTCCCGTGTGTTTCTTTCATCTGCAGTACCTGGCACTTTCAGGGCAAACGTTGTGAAAAACAGTCTCAAATGGCCAGGAACGGTCAAATTTTACCCGTTTGAACTGAAATGACAGCTTTGTATCAAATATGTTGCTGGCGTCAAAATAAGACTGTTTCCAGCATGGAAACACTATTTTACATTAGAAGAAGCATTTTGCTGAGTTTTCCCGTGTGTTTCTTTCATCTGCAGTACCTGGCACTTTCAGGGCAAACGTTGTGAAAAACAGTCTCAAATGGCCAGGAACGGTCAAATTTTACCGTTTGAACTGAAATGACAGCTTTGTATCAAATATGTTGCTGGCGTCAAAAATAAGACTTTTTCCAGCATGGAAACACTATTTTACATTAGAAGAAGCATTTTGCAGAGTTTTCAAGTATGTTTCTGTGATTTCTCCTGTGTGGCATTTTCGGGGCACACGCTGTGTCCCAGAAGCACGGAGTGGCTGGAAACGCTTAAAACGGCAAGTTTCTGTCAGTTAGTGCTGAAATGAACGGTGTGTCTAAAATATGTTGCTGGCGTCAAAATAAGACTGTTTCCAGCATGGAAACACTATTTTACATTAGAAGAAGCATTTTGCTGAGTTTTCCCGTGTGTTTCTTTCATCTGCAGTACCTGGCACTTTCAGGGCAAACGTTGTGAAAAACAGTCTCAAATGGCCAGGAACGGTCAAATTTTACCGTTTGAGCTGAAATGACAGCTTTGTATCAAATATGTTGCTGGCGTCAAAATAAGACTGTTTCCAGCATGGAAACACTATTTTACATTAGAAGAAGCATTTTGCTGAGTTTTCCCGTGTGTTTCTTTCATCTGCAGTACCTGGCACTTTCAGGGCAAACGTTGTGAAAAACAGTCTCAAATGGCCAGGAACGGTCAAATTTTACCGTTTGAACTGAAATGACAGCTTTGTATCAAATATGTTGCTGGCGTCAAAATAAGACTTTTTCCAGCATGGAAACACTATTTTACATTAGAAGAAGCATTTTGCTGAGTTTTCAAGTATGTTTCTGTGATTTCTCCTGTGTGGCATTTTCGGGGCACACGCTGTGTCCAGAAGCACGGAGTGGCTGGAAACGCTTAAAACGGCAAGTTTCTGTCAGTTAGTGCTGAAATGAACGGTGTGTCTAAAATATGTTGCTGGCGTCAAAATAAGACTGTTTTCCAGCATGGAAACACTATTTTACATTAGAAGAAGCATTTTGCTGAGTTTTCCCGTGTGTTTCTTTCATCTGCAGTACCTGGCACTTTCAGGGCAAAACGTTGTGAAAAACAGTCTCAAATGGCCAGGAACGGTCAAATTTTACCGTTTGAGCTGAAATGACAGCTTTGTATCAAATATGTTGCTGGCGTCAAAATAAGACTGTTTCCAGCATGGAAACACTATTTTACATTAGAAGAAGCATTTTGCAGAGTTTTCCCGTGTGTTTCTGTGATTTCTCCTGTGTGGCATTTTCGGGGCACACGCTGTGTCCAGAAGCACGGAGTGGCTGGAAACGCTTAAACGGCAGGTTTCTGTCAGTTAGTGCTGAAAATGAACGGTGTGTCTAAAATATGTTGCTGGCGTCAAAATAAGACTGTTTCCAGCATGGAAACACTATTTTACATTAGAAGAAGCATTTTGCAGAGTTTTCTAGTATGTTTCTGTGATTTGTACTGTGTGGCATTTTCGGGGCACACGCTGTGTCCCAGAAGCACGGAGTGGCTGGAAACGCTTAAAACGGCAAGTTTCTGTCAGTTAGTGCTGAAATGAACGGTGTGTCTAAAATATGTTGCTGGCGTCAAAATAAGACTGTTTCCAGCATGGAAACACTATTTTACATTAGAAGAAGCATTTTGCTGAGTTTTCCCGTGTGTTTCTTTCATCTGCAGTACCTGGCACTTTCAGGGCAAACGTTGTGAAAAACAGTCTCAAATGGCCAGGAACGGTCAAATTTTACCGTTTGAGCTGAAATGACAGCTTTGTATCAAATATGTTGCTGGCGTCAAAATAAGACTGTTTCCAGCATGGAAACACTATTTTACATTAGAAGAAGCATTTTGCTGAGTTTTCCCGTGTGTTTCTTTCATCTGCAGTACCTGGCACTTTCAGGGCAAACGTTGTGAAAAACAGTCTCAAATGGCCAGGAACGGTCAAATTTTACCGTTTGAACTGAAATGACAGCTTTGTATCAAATATGTTGCTGGCGTCAAAATAAGACTTTTTCCAGCATGGAAACACTATTTTACATTAGAAGAAGCATTTTGCAGAGTTTTCAAGTATGTTTCTGTGATTTCTCCTGTGGCATTTTCGGGGCACACGCTGTGTCCCAGAAGCACGGAGTGGCTGGAAACGCTTAAAACGGCAAGTTTCTGTCAGTTAGTGCTGAAATGAACGGTGTGTCTAAAATATGTTGCTGGCGTCAAAATAAGACTGTTTCCAGCATGGAAACACTATTTTACATTAGAAGAAGCATTTTGCTGAGTTTTCCCGTGTGTTTCTTTCATCTGCAGTACCTGGCACTTTCAGGGCAAACGTTGTGAAAAACAGTCTCAAATGGCCAGGAACGGTCAAATTTTACCGTTTGAACTGAAATGACAGCTTTGTATCAAATATGTTGCTGGCGTCAAAATAAGACTTTTTCCAGCATGGAAACACTATTTTACATTAGAAGAAGCATTTTGCTGAGTTTTCCCGTGTGTTTCTTTCATCTGCAGTACCTGGCACTTTCAGGGCAAACGTTGTGAAAAACAGTCTCAAATGGCCAGGAACGGTCAAATTTTACCGTTTGAGCTGAAATGACAGCTTTGTATCAAATATGTTGCTGGCGTCAAAATAAGACTGTTTCCAGCATGGAAACACTATTTTACATTAGAAGAAGCATTTTGCTGAGTTTTCCCGTGTGTTTCTTTCATCTGCAGTACCTGGCACTTTCAGGGCAAACGTTGTGAAAAACAGTCTCAAATGGCCAGGAACGGTCAAATTTTACCGTTTGAGCTGAAATGACAGCTTTGTATCAAATATGTTGCTGGCGTCAAAATAAGACTGTTTCCAGCATGGAAACACTATTTTACATTAGAAGAAGCATTTTGCTGAGTTTTCCCGTGTGTTTCTTTCATCTGCAGTACCTGGCACTTTCAGGGCAAACGTTGTGAAAAACAGTCTCAAATGGCCAGGAACGGTCAAATTTTACCGTTTGAACTGAAATGACAGCTTTGTATCAAATATGTTGCTGGCGTCAAAATAAGACTTTTTCCAGCATGGAAACACTATTTTACATTAGAAGAAGCATTTTGCAGAGTTTTCAAGTATGTTTCTGTGATTTCTCCTGTGTGGCATTTTCGGGGCACACGCTGTGTCCCAGAAGCACGGAGTGGCTGAAACGCTTAAAACGGCAAGTTTCTGTCAGTTAGTGCTGAAATGAACGGTGTGTCTAAAATATGTTGCTGGCGTCAAAATAAGACTTTTTCCAGCATGGAAACACTATTTTACATTAGAAGAAGCATTTTGCAGAGTTTTCTAGTATGTTTCTGTGATTTGTACTGTGTGGCATTTTCGGGGCACACGCTGTGTCCCAGAAGCACGAGTGGCTGGAAACGCTTAAAACGGCAAGTTTCTGTCAGTTAGTGCTGAAATGAACGGTGTGTCTAAAATATGTTGCTGGCGTCAAAATAAGACTGTTTCCAGCATGGAAACACTATTTTACATTAGAAGAAGCATTTTGCTGAGTTTTCCCGTGTGTTTCTTTCATCTGCAGTACCTGGCACTTTCAGGGCAAACGTTGTGAAAAACAGTCTCAAATGGCCAGGAACGGTCAAATTTTACCGTTTGAACTGAAATGACAGCTTTGTATCAAATATGTTGCTGGCGTCAAAATAAGACTTTTTCCAGCATGGAAACACTATTTTACATTAGAAGAAGCATTTTGCAGAGTTTTCAAGTATGTTTCTGTGATTTCTCCTGTGTGGCATTTTCGGGGCACACGCTGTGTCCCAGAAGCACGGAGTGGCTGGAAACGCTTAAAACGGCAAGTTTCTGTCAGTTAGTGCTGAAATGAACGGTGTGTCTAAAATATGTTGCTGGCGTCAAAATAAGACTGTTTCCAGCATGGAAACACTATTTTACATTAGAAGAAGCATTTTGCTGAGTTTTCCCGTGTGTTTCTTTCATCTGCAAGTACCTGGCACTTTCAGGGCAAACGTTGTGAAAAACAGTCTCAAATGGCCAGGAACGGTCAAATTTTACCGTTTGAGCTGAAATGACAGCTTTGTATCAAATATGTTGCTGGCGTCAAAATAAGACTGTTTCCAGCATGGAAACACTATTTTACATTAGAAGAAGCATTTTGCTGAGTTTTCCGTGTGTTTTCTTTCATCTGCAGTACCTGGCACTTTCAGGGCAAACGTTGTGAAAAACAGTCTCAAATGGCCAGGAACGGTCAAATTTTACCGTTTGAGCTGAAATGACAGCTTTGTATCAAATATGTTGCTGGCGTCAAAATAAGACTGTTTCCAGCATGGAAACACTATTGTACATTAGAAGAAGCATTTTGCAGAGTTTTCTAGTATGTTTCTGTGATTTGTACTGTGTGGCATTTTCGGGGCACACGCTGTGTCCCAGAAGCACGGAGTGGCTGGAAACGCTTAAAACGGCAAGTTTCTGTCAGTTAGTGCTGAAATGAACGGTGTGTCTAAAATATGTTGCTGGCGTCAAAATAAGACTGTTTCCAGCATGGAAACACTATTTTACATTAGAAGAAGCATTTTGCTGAGTTTTCCCGTGTGTTTCTTTCATCTGCAGTACCTGGCACTTTCAGGGCAAACGTTGTGAAAAACAGTCTCAAATGGCCAGGAACGGTCAAATTTTACCGTTTGAGCTGAAATGACAGCTTTGTATCAAATATGTTGCTGGCGTCAAAATAAGACTGTTTCCAGCATGGAAACACTATTTTACATTAGAAGAAGCATTTTGCTGAGTTTTCCCGTGTGTTTCTTTCATCTGCAGTACCTGGCACTTTCAGGGCAAACGTTGTGAAAAACAGTCTCAAATGGCCAGGAACGGTCAAATTTTACCGTTTGAACTGAAATGACAGCTTTGTATCAAATATGTTGCTGGCGTCAAAATAAGACTTTTTCCAGCATGGAAACACTATTTTACATTAGAAGAAGCATTTTGCAGAGTTTTCAAGTATGTTTCTGTGATTTCTCCTGTGTGGCATTTTCGGGGCACACGCTGTGTCCCAGAAGCACGGAGTGGCTGGAAACGCTTAAAACGGCAAGTTTCTGTCAGTTAGTGCTGAAATGAACGGTGTGTCTAAAATATGTTGCTGGCGTCAAAATAAGACTGTTTCCAGCATGGAAACACTATTTTACATTAGAAGAAGCATTTTGCAGAGTTTTCTAGTATGTTTCTGTGATTTGTACTGTGTGGCATTTTCGGGGCACACGCTGTGTCCCAGAAGCACGGAGTGGCTGGAAACGCTTAAAACGGCAAGTTTCTGTCAGTTAGTGCTGAAATGAACGGTGTGTCTAAAATATGTTGCTGGCGTCAAAATAAGACTGTTTCCAGCATGGAAACACTATTTTACATTAGAAGAAGCATTTTGCTGAGTTTTCCCCGTGTGTTTCTTTCATCTGCAGTACCTGGCACTTTCAGGCAAACGTTGTGAAAAACAGTCTCAAATGGCCAGGAACGGTCAAATTTTACCGTTTGAGCTGAAATGACAGCTTTGTATCAAATATGTTGCTGGCGTCAAAATAAGACTGTTTCCAGCATGGAAACACTATTTTACATTAGAAGAAGCATTTTGCTGAGTTTTCCCGTGTGTTTCTTTCATCTGCAGTACCTGGCACTTTCAGGGCAAACGTTGTGAAAAACAGTCTCAAATGGCCAGGAACGGTCAAATTTTACCGTTTGAACTGAAATGACAGCTTTGTATCAAATATGTTGCTGGCGTCAAAATAAGACTTTTTCCAGCATGGAAACACTATTTTACATGAAGCATTTTGCAGAGTTTTCAAGTATGTTTCTGTGATTTCTCCTGTGTGGCATTTTCGGGGCACACGCTGTGTCCCAGAAGCACGGAGTGGCTGGAAACGCTTAAAACGGCAAGTTTCTGTCAGTTAGTGCTGAAATGAACGGTGTGTCTAAAATATGTTGCTGGCGTCAAAATAAGACTGTTTCCAGCATGGGAAACACTATTTTACATTAGAAGAAGCATTTTGCTGAGTTTTCCCGTGTGTTTCTTTCATCTGCAGTACCTGGCACTTTCAGGGCAAACGTTGTGAAAAACAGTCTCAAATGGCCAGGAACGGTCAAATTTTACCGTTTGAGCTGAAATGACAAGCTTTGTATCAAATATGTTGCTGGCGTCAAAATAAGACTGTTTCCAGCATGGAAACACTATTTTACATTAGAAGAAGCATTTTGCTGAGTTTTCCCGTGTGTTTCTTTCATCTGCAGTACCTGGCACTTTCAGGGCAAACGTTGTGAAAAACAGTCCTCAAATGGCCAGGAACGGTCAAATTTTACCGTTTGAACTGAAATGACAGCTTTGTATCAAATATGTTGCTGGCGTCAAAATAAGACTTTTTCCAGCATGGAAACACTATTTTACATTAGAAGAAGCATTTTGCTGAGTTTTCAAGTATTTTTCTGTGATTTCTCCTGTGTGGCATTTTCGGGGCACACGCTGTGTCCCAGAAGCACGGAGTGGCTGGAAACGCTTTAAAACGGCAAGTTTCTGTCAGTTAGTGCTGAAATGAACGGTGTGTCTAAAATATGTTGCTGGCGTCAAAATAAGACTGTTTCCAGCATGGAAAACACTATTTTACATTAGAAGAAGCATTTTGCTGAGTTTTCCCGTGTGTTTCTTTCATCTGCAGTACCTGGCACTTTCAGGGCAAACGTTGTGAAAAACAGTCTCAAATGGCCAGGAACGGTCAAATTTTACCGTTTGAGCTGAAATGACAGCTTTGTATCAAATATGTTGCTGGCGTCAAAATAAGACTGTTTCCAGCATGGAAACACTATTTTACATTAGAAGAAGCATTTTGCAGAGTTTTTCCCGTGTGTTTCTGTGATTTCTCCTGTGTGGCATTTTCGGGGCACACGCTGTGTCCCAGAAGCACGGAGTGGCTGGAAACGCTTAAAACGGCAGGTTTCTGTCAGTTAGTGCTGAAATGAACGGTGTGTCTAAAATATGTTGCTGGCGTCAAAATAAGACTGTTTCCAGCATGGAAACACTATTTTACATTAGAAGAAGCATTTTGCAGAGTTTTCAAGTATGTTTCTGTGATTTGTACTGTGTGGCATTTTCGGGGCACACGCTGTGTCCCAGAAGCACGGAGTGGCTGGAAACGCTTAAAACGGCAAGTTTCTGTCAGTTAGTGCTGAAATGAACGGTGTGTCTAAAATATGTTGCTGGCGTCAAAATAAGACTGTTTCCAGCATGGAAACACTATTTTACATTAGAAGAAGCATTTTGCTGAGTTTTCCCGTGTGTTTCTTTCATCTGCAGTACCTGGCACTTTCAGGGCAAACGTTGTGAAAAACAGTCTCAAATGGCCAGGAACGGTCAAATTTTACCGTTTGAGCTGAAATGACAGCTTTGTATCAAATATGTTGCTGGCGTCAAAATAAGACTGTTTCCAGCATGGAAACACTATTTTACATTAGAAGAAGCATTTTGCAGAGTTTTCCCGTGTGTTTCTGTGATTTCTCCTGTGTGGCATTTTCGGGGCACACGCTGTGTCCCAGAAGCACGGAGTGGCTGGAAACGCTTTAAAACGGCAGGTTTCTGTCAGTTAGTGCTGAAATGAACGGTGTGTCTAAAATATGTTGCTGGCGTCAAAATAAGACTGTTTCCAGCATGGAAACACTATTTTACATTAGAAGAAGCATTTTGCAGAGTTTTTCTAGTATGTTTCTGTGATTTGTACTGTGTGGCATTTTCGGGGCACACGCTGTGTCCCAGAAGCACGGAGTGGCTGGAAACGCTTAAAACGGCAAGTTTCTGTCAGTTAGTGCTGAAATGAACGGTGTGTCTAAAATATGTTGCTGGCGTCAAAATAAGACTGTTTCCAGCATGGAAACACTATTTTACATTAGAAGAAGCATTTTGCTGAGTTTTCCCGTGTGTTTCTTTCATCTGCAGTACCTGGCACTTTCAGGGCAAACGTTGTGAAAAACAGTCTCAAATGGCCAGGAACGGTCCAAATTTTACCGTTTGAGCTGAAATGACAGCTTTGTATCAAATATGTTGCTGGCGTCAAAATAAGACTGTTTCCAGCATGGAAACACTATTTTACATTAGAAGAAGCATTTTGCTGAGTTTTCCCGTGTGTTTCTTTCATCTGCAGTACCTGGCACTTTCAGGGCAAACGTTGTGAAAAACAGTCTCAAATGGCCAGGAACGGTCAAATTTTACCGTTTGAACTGAAATGACAGCTTTGTATCAAATATGTTGCTGGCGTCAAAATAAGACTTTTTCCAGCATGGAAACACTATTTTACATTAGAAGAAGCATTTTGCAGAGTTTTCAAGTATGTTTCTGTGATTTCTCCTGTGTGGCATTTTCGGGGCACACGCTGTGTCCCAGAAGCACGGAGTGGCTGGAAACGCTTAAAACGGCAAGTTTCTGTCAGTTAGTGCTGAAATGAACGGTGTGTCTAAAATATGTTGCTGGCGTCAAAATAAGACTGTTTCCAGCATGGAAACACTATTTTACATTAGAAGAAGCATTTTGCTGAGTTTTCCCGTGTGTTTCTTTCATCTGCAGTACCTGGCACTTTCAGGGCAAACGTTGTGAAAAACAGTCTCAAATGGCCAGGAACGGTCAAATTTTACCGTTTGAACTGAAATGACAGCTTTGTATCAAATATGTTGCTGGCGTCAAAATAAGACTTTTTCCAGCATGGAAACACTATTTTACATTAGAAGAAGCATTTTGCAGAGTTTTCAAGTATGTTTCTGTGATTTCTCCTGTGTGGCATTTTCGGGGCACACGCTGTGTCCCAGAAGCACGGAGTGGCTGGAAACGCTTAAAACGGCAAGTTTCTGTCAGTTAGTGCTGAAATGAACGGTGTGTCTAAAATATGTTGCTGGCGTCAAAATAAGACTGTTTCCAGCATGGAAACACTATTTTACATTAGAAGAAGCATTTTGCTGAGTTTTCCCGTGTGTTTCTTTCATCTGCAGTACCTGGCACTTTCAGGGCAAACGTTGTGAAAAACAGTCTCAAATGGCCAGGAACGGTCAAATTTTACCGTTTGAACTGAAATGACAGCTTTGTATCAAATATGTTGCTGGCGTCAAAATAAGACTTTTTCCAGCATGGAAACACTATTTTACATTAGAAGAAGCATTTTGCAGAGTTTTCAAGTATGTTTCTGTGATTTCTCCTGTGTGGCATTTTCGGGGCACACGCTGTGTCCCAGAAGCACGGAGTGGCTGGAAACGCTTAAAACGGCAAGTTTCTGTCAGTTAGTGCTGAAATGAACGGTGTGTCTAAAATATGTTGCTGGCGTCAAAATAAGACTTTTTCCAGCATGGAAACACTATTTTACATTAGAAGAAGCATTTTGCAGAGTTTTCTAGTATGTTTCTGTGATTTGTACTGTGTGGCATTTTCGGGGCACACGCTGTGTCCCAGAAGCACGGAGTGGCTGGAAGCGCTTAAAACGGCAAGTTTCTGTCAGTTAGTGCTGAAATGAACGGTGTGTCTAAAATATGTTGCTGGCGTCAAAATAAGACTGTTTCCAGCATGGAAACACTATTTTACATTAGAAGAAGCATTTTGCTGAGTTTTCCCGTGTGTTTCTTTCATCTGCAGTACCTGGCACTTTCAGGGCAAACGTTGTGAAAAACAGTCTCAAATGGCCAGGAACGGTCAAATTTTACCGTTTGAGCTGAAATGACAGCTTTGTATCAAATATGTTGCTGGCGTCAAAATAAGACTGTTTCCAGCATGGAAACACTATTTTACATTAGAAGAAGCATTTTGCTGAGTTTTCCCGTGTGTTTCTTTCATCTGCAGTACCTGGCACTTTCAGGGCAAACGTTGTGAAAAACAGTCTCAAATGGCCAGGAACGGTCAAATTTTACCGTTTGAGCTGAAATGACAGCTTTGTATCAAATATGTTGATGGCGTCAAAATAAGACTTTTTCCAGCATGGAAACACTATTTTACATTAGAAGAAGCATTTTGCAGAGTTTTCTAGTATGTTTCTGTGATTTGTACTGTGTGGCATTTTCGGGGCACACGCTGTGTCCCAGAAGCACGGAGTGGCTGGAAACGCTTAAAACGGCAAGTTTCTGTCAGTTAGTGCTGAAATGAACGGTGTGTCTAAAATATGTTGCTGGCGTCAAAATAAGACTGTTTCCAGCATGGAAACACTATTTTACATTAGAAGAAGCATTTTGCTGAGTTTTCCCGTGTGTTTCTGTGATTTGTACTGTGTGGCATTTTCGGGGCACACGCTGTGTCCCAGAAGCACGGAGTGGCTGGAAACGCTTAAAACGGCAAGTTTCTGTCAGTTAGTGCTGAAATGAACGGTGTGTCTAAAATATGTTGCTGGCGTCAAAATAAGACTTTTTCCAGCATGGAAACACTATTTTACATTAGAAGAAGCATTTTGCAGAGTTTTCTAGTATGTTTCTGTGATTTGTACTGTGTGGCATTTTCGGGGCACACGCTGTGTCCCAGAAGCACGGAGTGGCTGGAAACGCTTAAAACGGCAAGTTTCTGTCAGTTAGTGCTGAAATGAACGGTGTGTCTAAAATATGTTGCTGGCGTCAAAATAAGACTGTTTCCAGCATGGAAACACTATTTTACATTAGAAGAAGCATTTTGCTGAGTTTTCCCGTGTGTTTCTTTCATCTGCAGTACCTGGCACTTTCAGGGCAAACGTTGTGAAAAACAGTCTCAAATGGCCAGGAACGGTCAAATTTTACCGTTTGAACTGAAATGACAGCTTTGTATCAAATATGTTGCTGGCGTCAAAATAAGACTTTTTCCAGCATGGAAACACTATTTTACATTAGAAGAAGCATTTTGCAGAGTTTTCAAGTATGTTTCTGTGATTTCTCCTGTGTGGCATTTTCGGGGCACACGCTGTGTCCCAGAAGCACGGAGTGGCTGGAAACGCTTAAAACGGCAAGTTTCTGTCAGTTAGTGCTGAAATGAACGGTGTGTCTAAAATATGTTGCTGGCGTCAAAATAAGACTGTTTCCAGCATGGAAACACTATTTTACATTAGAAGAAGCATTTTGCTGAGTTTTCCCGTGTGTTTCTTTCATCTGCAGTACCTGGCACTTTCAGGGCAAACGTTGTGAAAAACAGTCTCAAATGGCCAGGAACGGTCAAATTTTACCGTTTGAGCTGAAATGACAGCTTTGTATCAAATATGTTGCTGGCGTCAAAATAAGACTGTTTCCAGCATGGAAACACTATTGTACATTAGAAGAAGCATTTTGCAGAGTTTTCAAGTATGTTTCTGTGATTTCTCCTGTGTGGCATTTTCGGGGCACACGCTGTGTCCCAGAAGCACGGAGTGGCTGGAAACGCTTAAAACGGCAAGTTTCTGTCAGTTAGTGCTGAAATGAACGGTGTGTCTAAAATATGTTGCTGGCGTCAAAATAAGACTTTTTCCAGCATGGAAACACTATTTTACATTAGAAGAAGCATTTTGCAGAGTTTTCTAGTATGTTTCTGTGATTTGTACTGTGTGGCATTTTCGGGGCACACGCTGTGTCCCAGAAGCACGGAGTGGCTGGAAACGCTTAAAACGGCAAGTTTCTGTCAGTTAGTGCTGAAATGAACGGTGTGTCTAAAATATGTTGCTGGCGTCAAAATAAGACTGTTTCCAGCATGGAAACACTATTTTACATTAGAAGAAGCATTTTGCTGAGTTTTCCCGTGTGTTTCTTTCATCTGCAGTACCTGGCACTTTCAGGGCAAACGTTGTGAAAAACAGTCTCAAATGGCCAGGAACGGTCAAATTTTACCGTTTGAGCTGAAATGACAGCTTTGTATCAAATATGTTGCTGGCGTCAAAATAAGACTGTTTCCAGCATGGAAACACTATTTTACATTAGAAGAAGCATTTTGCTGAGTTTTCCCGTGTGTTTCTTTCATCTGCAGTACCTGGCACTTTCAGGGCAAACGTTGTGAAAAACAGTCTCAAATGGCCAGGAACGGTCAAATTTTACCGTTTGAACTGAAATGACAGCTTTGTATCAAATATGTTGCTGGCGTCAAAATAAGACTGTTTCCAGCATGGAAACACTATTTTACATTAGAAGAAGCATTTTGCTGAGTTTTCCCGTGTGTTTCTTTCATCTGCAGTACCTGGCACTTTCAGGGCAAACGTTGTGAAAAACAGTCTCAAATGGCCAGGAACGGTCAAATTTTACCGTTTGAACTGAAATGACAGCTTTGTATCAAATATGTTGCTGGCGTCAAAATAAGACTTTTTCCAGCATGGAAACACTATTTTACATTAGAAGAAGCATTTTGCTGAGTTTTCCCGTGTGTTTCTTTCATCTGCAGTACCTGGCACTTTCAGGGCAAACGTTGTGAAAAACAGTCTCAAATGGCCAGGAACGGTCAAATTTTACCGTTTGAGCTGAAATGACAGCTTTGTATCAAATATGTTGCTGGCGTCAAAATAAGACTGTTTCCAGCATGGAAACACTATTTTACATTAGAAGAAGCATTTTGCTGAGTTTTCCCGTGTGTTTCTTTCATCTGCAGTACCTGGCACTTTCAGGGCAAACGTTGTGAAAAACAGTCTCAAATGGCCAGGAACGGTCAAATTTTACCGTTTGAACTGAAATGACAGCTTTGTATCAAATATGTTGCTGGCGTCAAAATAAGACTTTTTCCAGCATGGAAACACTATTTTACATTAGAAGAAGCATTTTGCAGAGTTTTCAAGTATGTTTCTGTGATTTCTCCTGTGTGGCATTTTCGGGGCACACGCTGTGTCCCAGAAGCACGGAGTGGCTGGAAACGCTTAAAACGGCAAGTTTCTGTCAGTTAGTGCTGAAATGAACGGTGTGTCTAAAATATGTTGCTGGCGTCAAAATAAGACTGTTTCCAGCATGGAAACACTATTTTACATTAGAAGAAGCATTTTGCTGAGTTTTCCCGTGTGTTTCTTTCATCTGCAGTACCTGGCACTTTCAGGGCAAACGTTGTGAAAAACAGTCTCAAATGGCCAGGAACGGTCAAATTTTACCGTTTGAGCTGAAATGACAGCTTTGTATCAAATATGTTGCTGGCGTCAAAATAAGACTGTTTCCAGCATGGAAACACTATTTTACATTAGAAGAAGCATTTTGCTGAGTTTTCCCGTGTGTTTCTTTCATCTGCAGTACCTGGCACTTTCAGGGCAAACGTTGTGAAAAACAGTCTCAAATGGCCAGGAACGGTCAAATTTTACCGTTTGAGCTGAAATGACAGCTTTGTATCAAATATGTTGCTGGCGTCAAAATAAGACTGTTTCCAGCATGGAAACACTATTTTACATTAGAAGAAGCATTTTGCTGAGTTTTCCCGTGTGTTTCTTTCATCTGCAGTACCTGGCACTTTCAGGGCAAACGTTGTGAAAAACAGTCTCAAATGGCCAGGAACGGTCAAATTTTACCGTTTGAACTGAAATGACAGCTTTGTATCAAATATGTTGCTGGCGTCAAAATAAGACTGTTTCCAGCATGGAAACACTATTTTACATTAGAAGAAGCATTTTGCTGAGTTTTCCCGTGTGTTTCTTTCATCTGCAGTACCTGGCACTTTCAGGGCAAACGTTGTGAAAAACAGTCTCAAATGGCCAGGAACGGTCAAATTTTACCGTTTGAACTGAAATGACAGCTTTGTATCAAATATGTTGCTGGCGTCAAAATAAGACTTTTTCCAGCATGGAAACACTATTTTACATTAGAAGAAGCATTTTGCTGAGTTTTCCCGTGTGTTTCTTTCATCTGCAGTACCTGGCACTTTCAGGGCAAACGTTGTGAAAAACAGTCTCAAATGGCCAGGAACGGTCAAATTTTACCGTTTGAGCTGAAATGACAGCTTTGTATCAAATATGTTGCTGGCGTCAAAATAAGACTGTTTCCAGCATGGAAACACTATTTTACATTAGAAGAAGCATTTTGCTGAGTTTTCCCGTGTGTTTCTTTCATCTGCAGTACCTGGCACTTTCAGGGCAAACGTTGTGAAAAACAGTCTCAAATGGCCAGGAACGGTCAAATTTTACCGTTTGAACTGAAATGACAGCTTTGTATCAAATATGTTGCTGGCGTCAAAATAAGACTTTTTCCAGCATGGAAACACTATTTTACATTAGAAGAAGCATTTTGCAGAGTTTTCAAGTATGTTTCTGTGATTTCTCCTGTGTGGCATTTTCGGGGCACACGCTGTGTCCCAGAAGCACGGAGTGGCTGGAAACGCTTAAAACGGCAAGTTTCTGTCAGTTAGTGCTGAAATGAACGGTGTGTCTAAAATATGTTGCTGGCGTCAAAATAAGACTGTTTCCAGCATGGAAACACTATTTTACATTAGAAGAAGCATTTTGCTGAGTTTTCCCGTGTGTTTCTTTCATCTGCAGTACCTGGCACTTTCAGGGCAAACGTTGTGAAAAACAGTCTCAAATGGCCAGGAACGGTCAAATTTTACCGTTTGAGCTGAAATGACAGCTTTGTATCAAATATGTTGCTGGCGTCAAAATAAGACTGTTTCCAGCATGGAAACACTATTTTACATTAGAAGAAGCATTTTGCTGAGTTTTCCCGTGTGTTTCTTTCATCTGCAGTACCTGGCACTTTCAGGGCAAACGTTGTGAAAAACAGTCTCAAATGGCCAGGAACGGTCAAATTTTACCGTTTGAACTGAAATGACAGCTTTGTATCAAATATGTTGCTGGCGTCAAAATAAGACTTTTTCCAGCATGGAAACACTATTTTACATTAGAAGAAGCATTTTGCAGAGTTTTCTAGTATGTTTCTGTGATTTGTACTGTGTGGCATTTTCGGGGCACACGCTGTGTCCCAGAAGCACGGAGTGGCTGGAAACGCTTAAAACGGCAAGTTTCTGTCAGTTAGTGCTGAAATGAACGGTGTGTCTAAAATATGTTGCTGGCGTCAAAATAAGACTTTTTCCAGCATGGAAACACTATTTTACATTAGAAGAAGCATTTTGCAGAGTTTTCTAGTATGTTTCTGTGATTTGTACTGTGTGGCATTTTCGGGGCACACGCTGTGTCCCAGAAGCACGGAGTGGCTGGAAGCGCTTAAAACGGCAAGTTTCTGTCAGTTAGTGCTGAAATGAACGGTGTGTCTAAAATATGTTGCTGGCGTCAAAATAAGACTGTTTCCAGCATGGAAACACTATTTTACATTAGAAGAAGCATTTTGCTGAGTTTTCCCGTGTGTTTCTTTCATCTGCAGTACCTGGCACTTTCAGGGCAAACGTTGTGAAAAACAGTCTCAAATGGCCAGGAACGGTCAAATTTTACCGTTTGAGCTGAAATGACAGCTTTGTATCAAATATGTTGCTGGCGTCAAAATAAGACTGTTTCCAGCATGGAAACACTATTTTACATTAGAAGAAGCATTTTGCTGAGTTTTCCCGTGTGTTTCTTTCATCTGCAGTACCTGGCACTTTCAGGGCAAACGTTGTGAAAAACAGTCTCAAATGGCCAGGAACGGTCAAATTTTACCGTTTGAACTGAAATGACAGCTTTGTATCAAATATGTTGCTGGCGTCAAAATAAGACTGTTTCCAGCATGGAAACACTATTTTACATTAGAAGAAGCATTTTGCTGAGTTTTCCCGTGTGTTTCTTTCATCTGCAGTACCTGGCACTTTCAGGGCAAACGTTGTGAAAAACAGTCTCAAATGGCCAGGAACGGTCAAATTTTACCGTTTGAGCTGAAATGACAGCTTTGTATCAAATATGTTGCTGGCGTCAAAATAAGACTGTTTCCAGCATGGAAACACTATTTTACATTAGAAGAAGCATTTTGCTGAGTTTTCCCGTGTGTTTCTTTCATCTGCAGTACCTGGCACTTTCAGGGCAAACGTTGTGAAAAACAGTCTCAAATGGCCAGGAACGGTCAAATTTTACCGTTTGAGCTGAAATGACAGCTTTGTATCAAATATGTTGCTGGCGTCAAAATAAGACTGTTTCCAGCATGGAAACACTATTTTACATTAGAAGAAGCATTTTGCTGAGTTTTCCCGTGTGTTTCTTTCATCTGCAGTACCTGGCACTTTCAGGGCAAACGTTGTGAAAAACAGTCTCAAATGGCCAGGAACGGTCAAATTTTACCGTTTGAACTGAAATGACAGCTTTGTATCAAATATGTTGCTGGCGTCAAAATAAGACTTTTTCCAGCATGGAAACACTATTTTACATTAGAAGAAGCATTTTGCAGAGTTTTCAAGTATGTTTCTGTGATTTCTCCTGTGTGGCATTTTCGGGGCACACGCTGTGTCCCAGAAGCACGGAGTGGCTGGAAACGCTTAAAACGGCAAGTTTCTGTCAGTTAGTGCTGAAATGAACGGTGTGTCTAAAATATGTTGCTGGCGTCAAAATAAGACTGTTTCCAGCATGGAAACACTATTTTACATTAGAAGAAGCATTTTGCAGAGTTTTCTAGTATGTTTCTGTGATTTGTACTGTGTGGCATTTTCGGGGCACACGCTGTGTCCCAGAAGCACGGAGTGGCTGGAAACGCTTAAAACGGCAAGTTTCTGTCAGTTAGGGTTAGGGTTAGGGTTTAGGGTTTAGGGTTAGGGGTTAGGGGTTAGGGGTTAGGGTTAGGGGGTTAGGGGGTTAGGGGTAAAGGTAAAGAGCCCCTCCTCTAACGAGGAAGGGAAGTGCACGGTCCATCCCCTGGTGCTGCCACCCTGGAGTTCCCCTATGCAAAAATTAGCCTTTAAAAGCATTAGCTTTTAGCTTGATGTTGCTTAGCTCTTAGCTTGATGTTATTTTGCTTAGTCAGCTTTAGTTCAAAAAATTAGCCATCTTAGCTTTAGTTTCTGTACTTAGTTTAATCTTATTTTGGCTTGTCTTGCCTTTTATTTCTTCTCTTAGTCTTAATTTCGTTAGCTTAGGCGTATTGTTGATTTTTCGAATTTGGTTTTTGTTGTTTTAGTTAAGTTTTACTTTGTTTGGTGCTTTCGGGCAACGTTTCGGCCTGTATTGTGCCTTCCTCAGGCCCTAGCACCATCTATATCCCCGTCCGAATTAAACCGAATGAGAGAGCTGACCGGCTTATATAGCCCTACAGCTCCGCCCCCTTCCCTTTTTGCCAATTTGGTTTTAAAGTCAAACCATTTTTGTTTTTTCCTTTTTCTTAGGTTCTCCAATTCTCCTATCCTTTCCTTCTTTCCTTAATCCATCTCTAAAACCTCCCTTCCCTTTAGATTATGTTCTGCCTATCGCGGCTAGTCCCTATTCTTTGCTTTTCATGACTTTACCTTCTGCCTAAGTGGGTGTAGCCTCACTTGGCTGTGGTTTTTTGCCTTTACTAAGCCATCTTGCT
>NW_024469750.1:25000-30000 GCF_017976425.1 Toxotes jaculatrix
AGGGTTAGGGGGTTAGGGTTAGGGTTAGGGTTAGGTTAAGGGGATGAAAACCACCTATCGTCGCCCCCGACGATAACTTCAAAGGTGCATATCTCGGGAACGGAAGGTCGTAGAGACATGAAACCACCTTGTACCCCCCTATTTTCGGGTACGGGCTTTCCATTGGTACCACCCTCGAGCCTGTACAACGTTCGAGTCCGGAGATATGGCCGAAATAAAGTTTGTTTTTCCTGTATCTCCGGACAGGAAGGTCGTAGAGAGTCGTGGGTGGTACCGTTGGATGCAGAATGGTCGAATTATATTAGACGAACGTGGTTTCCAAGTGTCTAGGATGTACGGTTCGGGAGTTATTCAAGAAAAACGCTCGTCCAATCAGATCGCAGCATGCGAACCTGAGTGGAAAAATGACTAAGTGTCACAGCCGAAAAACTTCCTCCAGAAAGTAGTTAGGAGCACGTTTCAGACCATTTGGAGTCGATTGGTAGTGATTTTGCGAGATGTTTTTTCAAAATCATATATGGGTTAGGGTTAGGGTTAGGGGTTAGGGGTTAGGGTTAGGGGTTAGGGGATGAAAACCACCTATCGTCCCCCCAGACGATAACTTAGGGTTAGGGTTAGGGTTAGGGTTAGGGTTAAGGGGATGAAAACCACCTATCGTCGCCCCCGACGATAACTTCAAAGGTGCATATCTCGGGAACGGAAGGTCGTAGAGACATGAAACCACCTTGTACCCCCCTATTTTCGGGTACGGGCTTTCCATTGGTACCACCCTCGAGCCTGTACAACGTTCGAGTCCGGAGATATGGCCGAAATAAAGTTTGTTTTTCCTGTATCTCCGGACAGGAAGGTCGTAGAGAGTCGTGGGTGGTACCGTTGGATGCAGAATGGTCGAATTATATTAGACGAACGTGGTTTCCAAGTGTCTAGGATGTACGGTTCGGGAGTTATTCAAGAAAAACGCTCGTCCAATCAGATCGCAGCATGCGAACCTGAGTGGAAAAATGACTAAGTGTCACAGCCGAAAAACTTCCTCCAGAAAGTAGTTAGGAGCACGTTTCAGACCATTTGGAGTCGATTGGTAGTGATTTTGCGAGATGTTTTTTCAAAATCATATATGGGTTAGGGTTAGGGTTAGGGGTTAGGGGTTAGGGTTAGGGGTTAGGGGATGAAAACCACCTATCGTCCCCCCAGACGATAACTTAGGGTTAGGGTTAGGGTTAGGGTTAGGTTAAGGGGATGAAAACCACCTATCGTCGCCCCCGACGATAACTTCAAAGGTGCATATCTCGGGAACGGAAGGTCGTAGAGACATGAAACCACCTTGTACCCCCCTATTTTCGGGTACGGGCTTTCCATTGGTACCACCCTCGAGCCTGTACAACGTTCGAGTCCGGAGATATGGCCGAAATAAAGTTTGTTTTTCCTGTATCTCCGGACAGGAAGGTCGTAGAGAGTCGTGGGTGGTACCGTTGGATGCAGAATGGTCGAATTATATTAGACGAACGTGGTTTCCAAGTGTCTAGGATGTACGGTTCGGGAGTTATTCAAGAAAAACGCTCGTCCAATCAGATCGCAGCATGCGAACCTGAGTGGAAAAATGACTAAGTGTCACAGCCGAAAAACTTCCTCCAGAAAGTAGTTAGGAGCACGTTTCAGACCATTTGGAGTCGATTGGTAGTGATTTTGCGAGATGTTTTTTCAAAATCATATATGGGTTAGGGTTAGGGTTAGGGGTTAGGGGTTAGGGTTAGGGGTTAGGGGATGAAAACCACCTATCGTCCCCCCAGACGATAACTTAGGGTTAGGGTTAGGGTTAGGGTTAGGTTAAGGGGATGAAAAGGGTTAGGGTTAGGGTTAGGGTTAGGGTTAGGGTTAGGGTTAGGGTTAGGTTTTGGGAACTGAACTGTCTCCCTAGGGAGGCAGAAATGCACGGTCCTTCGACTCTGGTCCTGGCCACTACCCTATAAGTGGCCCCCGATTTAAAACATTAGCCGTACTTAGCTTTAGGTTAGCTTAGTTTAGCTTTTTTTCAAATTTCCCTTAATTTGGTTTGTTTTTGTTAGGCAAAATTGCCTTGGTTTTTCAAAAAATTAGCCACAAGTAGCTTTTTTGCAGGAAAATTAATTTGGTTTGTTTACCTTCTTCTTTCTTCTTTTTCTTTGTTTTTCTTTTCTTCTTCAGATGCTGTGGGGGCAACGTTTCGGCGTGTTTTCGCCTTCCTCAGGCCCCAGCATCTGGCATTTGTTTCTTCTTTTAGCTTCATTTAGCTTTTCTTCGTACGCTTTAGTTAGCTTCTTTGTTTCTTCTTCGTGCTTGCTTTAGCTTCTGTTAGCTTCTTTAGCTTCTTTCTTGCGCTCTGCTTAGCTTCTTGTTCGACGTCTGCTTCGCTCTGTGGCTTTCCCTCAAATGAATTCCCTTCGCCAATTTATATCTTTTAGGTTCCCCAGACTCCACCTCCAACTCCACTTTGTTTTTTCAGTTTCCCAATTTGGATTTAAATTCCCTCTTAGTATTTTAGTTTTTTCCAATTAACCCTTCCCTTTCTTTGACCTTAGACCAAACTCTACCTTCATTTACCTCTGTCTAGTATTTGGATTATGTTCTTCCCTATTCACGGGGCATCCCTATTCGCGGGGTATTATTTCGGCTTATCTTTATTTAGTTTTATTCATTTGGCTTTCTTTCTTTACTTTTTCTTAAATCTAACATATCCACTAGTAGACCCAGGGTTAGGGTTAGGCTAGGGCATGAATACTAGGGTTAGGGTTAGGCACCAACTAGGGTTAGTCATTAGTTTAGGAGTGGTTAAGGTTAGGGTTAGAATACTGGGGTCGGGGGTCCAGGGCAGTGGCCAGGACTTTAAACAGAGGAGGCACTGGCGGGTTAGGTTTTGGGAACTGAACTGTCTCCCTAGGGAGGCAGAAATGCACGGTCCTTCGACTCTGGTCCTGGCCACTACCCTATAAGTGGCCCCCGATTTAAAACATTAGCCGTACTTAGCTTTAGGTTAGCTTAGTTTAGCTTTTTTTCAAATTTCCCTTAATTTGGTTTGTTTTTGTTAGGCAAAATTGCCTTGGTTTTTCAAAAAATTAGCCACAAGTAGCTTTTTTGCAGGAAAATTAATTTGGTTTGTTTACCTTCTTCTTTCTTCTTTTTCTTTGTTTTTCTTTTCTTCTTCAGATGCTGTGGGGGCAACGTTTCGGCGTGTTTTCGCCTTCCTCAGGCCCCAGCATCTGGCATTTGTTTCTTCTTTTAGCTTCATTTAGCTTTTCTTCGTACGCTTTAGTTAGCTTCTTTGTTTCTTCTTCGTGCTTGCTTTAGCTTCTGTTAGCTTCTTTAGCTTCTTTCTTGCGCTCTGCTTAGCTTCTTGTTCGACGTCTGCTTCGCTCTGTGGCTTTCCCTCAAATGAATTCCCTTCGCCAATTTATATCTTTTAGGTTCCCCAGACTCCACCTCCAACTCCACTTTGTTTTTTCAGTTTCCCAATTTGGATTTAAATTCCCTCTTAGTATTTTAGTTTTTTCCAATTAACCCTTCCCTTTCTTTGACCTTAGACCAAACTCTACCTTCATTTACCTCTGTCTAGTATTTGGATTATGTTCTTCCCTATTCACGGGGCATCCCTATTCGCGGGGTATTATTTCGGCTTATCTTTATTTAGTTTTATTCATTTGGCTTTCTTTCTTTACTTTTTCTTAAATCTAACATATCCACTAGTAGACCCAGGGTTAGGGTTAGGCTAGGGCATGAATACTAGGGTTAGGGTTAGGCACCAACTAGGGTTAGTCATTAGTTTAGGAGTGGTTAAGGTTAGGGTTAGAATACTGGGGTCGGGGGTCCAGGGCAGTGGCCAGGACTTTAAACAGAGGAGGCACTGGCGGGTTAGGTTTTGGGAACTGAACTGTCTCCCTAGGGAGGCAGAAATGCACGGTCCTTCGACTCTGGTCCTGGCCACTACCCTATAAGTGGCCCCCGATTTAAAACATTAGCCGTACTTAGCTTTAGGTTAGCTTAGTTTAGCTTTTTTTCAAATTTCCCTTAATTTGGTTTGTTTTTGTTAGGCAAAATTGCCTTGGTTTTTCAAAAAATTAGCCACAAGTAGCTTTTTTGCAGGAAAATTAATTTGGTTTGTTTACCTTCTTCTTTCTTCTTTTTCTTTGTTTTTCTTTTCTTCTTCAGATGCTGTGGGGGCAACGTTTCGGCGTGTTTTCGCCTTCCTCAGGCCCCAGCATCTGGCATTTGTTTCTTCTTTTAGCTTCATTTAGCTTTTCTTCGTACGCTTTAGTTAGCTTCTTTGTTTCTTCTTCGTGCTTGCTTTAGCTTCTGTTAGCTTCTTTAGCTTCTTTCTTGCGCTCTGCTTAGCTTCTTGTTCGACGTCTGCTTCGCTCTGTGGCTTTCCCTCAAATGAATTCCCTTCGCCAATTTATATCTTTTAGGTTCCCCAGACTCCACCTCCAACTCCACTTTGTTTTTTCAGTTTCCCAATTTGGATTTAAATTCCCTCTTAGTATTTTAGTTTTTTCCAATTAACCCTTCCCTTTCTTTGACCTTAGACCAAACTCTACCTTCATTTACCTCTGTCTAGTATTTGGATTATGTTCTTCCCTATTCACGGGGCATCCCTATTCGCGGGGTATTATTTCGGCTTATCTTTATTTAGTTTTATTCATTTGGCTTTCTTTCTTTACTTTTTCTTAAATCTAACATATCCACTAGTAGACCCAGGGTTAGGGTTAGGCTAGGGCATGAATACTAGGGTTAGGGTTAGGCACCAACTAGGGTTAGTCATTAGTTTAGGAGTGGTTAAGGTTAGGGTTAGAATACTGGGGTCGGGGGTCCAGGGCAGTGGCCAGGACTTTAAACAGAGGAGGCACTGGCGGGTTAGGTTTTGGGAACTGAACTGTCTCCCTAGGGAGGCAGAAATGCACGGTCCTTCGACTCTGGTCCTGGCCACTACCCTATAAGTGGCCCCCGATTTAAAACATTAGCCGTACTTAGCT
>NW_024469750.1:35000-47500 GCF_017976425.1 Toxotes jaculatrix
ATGCAGAATGGTCGAATTATATTAGACGAACGTGGTTTCCAAGTGTCTAGGATGTACGGTTCGGGAGTTATTCAAGAAAAACGCTCGTCCAATCAGATCGCAGCATGCGAACCTGAGTGGAAAAATGACTAAGTGTCACAGCCGAAAAACTTCCTCCAGAAAGTAGTTAGGAGCACGTTTCAGACCATTTGGAGTCGATTGGTAGTGATTTTGCGAGATGTTTTTTCAAAATCATATATGGGTTAGGGTTAGGGTTAGGGGTTAGGGGTTAGGGTTAGGGGTTAGGGGATGAAAACCACCTATCGTCCCCCCAGACGATAACTTAGGGTTAGGGTTAGGGTTAGGGTTAGGTTAAGGGGATGAAAACCACCTATCGTCGCCCCCGACGATAACTTCAAAGGTGCATATCTCGGGAACGGAAGGTCGTAGAGACATGAAACCACCTTGTACCCCCCTATTTTCGGGTACGGGCTTTCCATTGGTACCACCCTCGAGCCTGTACAACGTTCGAGTCCGGAGATATGGCCGAAATAAAGTTTGTTTTTCCTGTATCTCCGGACAGGAAGGTCGTAGAGAGTCGTGGGTGGTACCGTTGGATGCAGAATGGTCGAATTATATTAGACGAACGTGGTTTCCAAGTGTCTAGGATGTACGGTTCGGGAGTTATTCAAGAAAAACGCTCGTCCAATCAGATCGCAGCATGCGAACCTGAGTGGAAAAATGACTAAGTGTCACAGCCGAAAAACTTCCTCCAGAAAGTAGTTAGGAGCACGTTTCAGACCATTTGGAGTCGATTGGTAGTGATTTTGCGAGATGTTTTTTCAAAATCATATATGGGTTAGGGTTAGGGTTAGGGGTTAGGGGTTAGGGTTAGGGGTTAGGGGATGAAAACCACCTATCGTCCCCCCAGACGATAACTTAGGGTTAGGGTTAGGGTTAGGGTTAGGTTAAGGGGATGAAAACCACCTATCGTCGCCCCCGACGATAACTTCAAAGGTGCATATCTCGGGAACGGAAGGTCGTAGAGACATGAAACCACCTTGTACCCCCCTATTTTCGGGTACGGGCTTTCCATTGGTACCACCCTCGAGCCTGTACAACGTTCGAGTCCGGAGATATGGCCGAAATAAAGTTTGTTTTTCCTGTATCTCCGGACAGGAAGGTCGTAGAGAGTCGTGGGTGGTACCGTTGGATGCAGAATGGTCGAATTATATTAGACGAACGTGGTTTCCAAGTGTCTAGGATGTACGGTTCGGGAGTTATTCAAGAAAAACGCTCGTCCAATCAGATCGCAGCATGCGAACCTGAGTGGAAAAATGACTAAGTGTCACAGCCGAAAAACTTCCTCCAGAAAGTAGTTAGGAGCACGTTTCAGACCATTTGGAGTCGATTGGTAGTGATTTTGCGAGATGTTTTTTCAAAATCATATATGGGTTAGGGTTAGGGTTAGGGGTTAGGGGTTAGGGTTAGGGGTTAGGGGATGAAAACCACCTATCGTCCCCCCAGACGATAACTTAGGGTTAGGGTTAGGGTTAGGGTTAGGTTAAGGGGATGAAAACCACCTATCGTCGCCCCCGACGATAACTTCAAAGGTGCATATCTCGGGAACGGAAGGTCGTAGAGACATGAAACCACCTTGTACCCCCCTATTTTCGGGTACGGGCTTTCCATTGGTACCACCCTCGAGCCTGTACAACGTTCGAGTCCGGAGATATGGCCGAAATAAAGTTTGTTTTTCCTGTATCTCCGGACAGGAAGGTCGTAGAGAGTCGTGGGTGGTACCGTTGGATGCAGAATGGTCGAATTATATTAGACGAACGTGGTTTCCAAGTGTCTAGGATGTACGGTTCGGGAGTTATTCAAGAAAAACGCTCGTCCAATCAGATCGCAGCATGCGAACCTGAGTGGAAAAATGACTAAGTGTCACAGCCGAAAAACTTCCTCCAGAAAGTAGTTAGGAGCACGTTTCAGACCATTTGGAGTCGATTGGTAGTGATTTTGCGAGATGTTTTTTCAAAATCATATATGGGTTAGGGTTAGGGTTAGGGGTTAGGGGTTAGGGTTAGGGGTTAGGGGATGAAAACCACCTATCGTCCCCCCAGACGATAACTTAGGGTTAGGGTTAGGGTTAGGGTTAGGGTTAAGGGGATGAAAACCACCTATCGTCGCCCCCGACGATAACTTCAAAGGTGCATATCTCGGGAACGGAAGGTCGTAGAGACATGAAACCACCTTGTACCCCCCTATTTTCGGGTACGGGCTTTCCATTGGTACCACCCTCGAGCCTGTACAACGTTCGAGTCCGGAGATATGGCCGAAATAAAGTTTGTTTTTCCTGTATCTCCGGACAGGAAGGTCGTAGAGAGTCGTGGGTGGTACCGTTGGATGCAGAATGGTCGAATTATATTAGACGAACGTGGTTTCCAAGTGTCTAGGATGTACGGTTCGGGAGTTATTCAAGAAAAACGCTCGTCCAATCAGATCGCAGCATGCGAACCTGAGTGGAAAAATGACTAAGTGTCACAGCCGAAAAACTTCCTCCAGAAAGTAGTTAGGAGCACGTTTCAGACCATTTGGAGTCGATTGGTAGTGATTTTGCGAGATGTTTTTTCAAAATCATATATGGGTTAGGGTTAGGGTTAGGGGTTAGGGGTTAGGGTTAGGGGTTAGGGGATGAAAACCACCTATCGTCCCCCCAGACGATAACTTAGGGTTAGGGTTAGGGTTAGGGTTAGGTTAAGGGGATGAAAACCACCTATCGTCGCCCCCGACGATAACTTCAAAGGTGCATATCTCGGGAACGGAAGGTCGTAGAGACATGAAACCACCTTGTACCCCCCTATTTTCGGGTACGGGCTTTCCATTGGTACCACCCTCGAGCCTGTACAACGTTCGAGTCCGGAGATATGGCCGAAATAAAGTTTGTTTTTCCTGTATCTCCGGACAGGAAGGTCGTAGAGAGTCGTGGGTGGTACCGTTGGATGCAGAATGGTCGAATTATATTAGACGAACGTGGTTTCCAAGTGTCTAGGATGTACGGTTCGGGAGTTATTCAAGAAAAACGCTCGTCCAATCAGATCGCAGCATGCGAACCTGAGTGGAAAAATGACTAAGTGTCACAGCCGAAAAACTTCCTCCAGAAAGTAGTTAGGAGCACGTTTCAGACCATTTGGAGTCGATTGGTAGTGATTTTGCGAGATGTTTTTTCAAAATCATATATGGGTTAGGGTTAGGGTTAGGGGTTAGGGGTTAGGGTTAGGGGTTAGGGGATGAAAACCACCTATCGTCCCCCCAGACGATAACTTAGGGTTAGGGTTAGGGTTAGGGTTAGGTTAAGGGGATGAAAAGGGTTAGGGTTAGGGTTAGGGTTAGGGTTAGGGTTAGGGTTAGGGTTAGGTTTTGGGAACTGAACTGTCTCCCTAGGGAGGCAGAAATGCACGGTCCTTCGACTCTGGTCCTGGCCACTACCCTATAAGTGGCCCCCGATTTAAAACATTAGCCGTACTTAGCTTTAGGTTAGCTTAGTTTAGCTTTTTTTCAAATTTCCCTTAATTTGGTTTGTTTTTGTTAGGCAAAATTGCCTTGGTTTTTCAAAAAATTAGCCACAAGTAGCTTTTTTGCAGGAAAATTAATTTGGTTTGTTTACCTTCTTCTTTCTTCTTTTTCTTTGTTTTTCTTTTCTTCTTCAGATGCTGTGGGGGCAACGTTTCGGCGTGTTTTCGCCTTCCTCAGGCCCCAGCATCTGGCATTTGTTTCTTCTTTTAGCTTCATTTAGCTTTTCTTCGTACGCTTTAGTTAGCTTCTTTGTTTCTTCTTCGTGCTTGCTTTAGCTTCTGTTAGCTTCTTTAGCTTCTTTCTTGCGCTCTGCTTAGCTTCTTGTTCGACGTCTGCTTCGCTCTGTGGCTTTCCCTCAAATGAATTCCCTTCGCCAATTTATATCTTTTAGGTTCCCCAGACTCCACCTCCAACTCCACTTTGTTTTTTCAGTTTCCCAATTTGGATTTAAATTCCCTCTTAGTATTTTAGTTTTTTCCAATTAACCCTTCCCTTTCTTTGACCTTAGACCAAACTCTACCTTCATTTACCTCTGTCTAGTATTTGGATTATGTTCTTCCCTATTCACGGGGCATCCCTATTCGCGGGGTATTATTTCGGCTTATCTTTATTTAGTTTTATTCATTTGGCTTTCTTTCTTTACTTTTTCTTAAATCTAACATATCCACTAGTAGACCCAGGGTTAGGGTTAGGCTAGGGCATGAATACTAGGGTTAGGGTTAGGCACCAACTAGGGTTAGTCATTAGTTTAGGAGTGGTTAAGGTTAGGGTTAGAATACTGGGGTCGGGGGTCCAGGGCAGTGGCCAGGACTTTAAACAGAGGAGGCACTGGCGGGTTAGGTTTTGGGAACTGAACTGTCTCCCTAGGGAGGCAGAAATGCACGGTCCTTCGACTCTGGTCCTGGCCACTACCCTATAAGTGGCCCCCGATTTAAAACATTAGCCGTACTTAGCTTTAGGTTAGCTTAGTTTAGCTTTTTTTCAAATTTCCCTTAATTTGGTTTGTTTTTGTTAGGCAAAATTGCCTTGGTTTTTCAAAAAATTAGCCACAAGTAGCTTTTTTGCAGGAAAATTAATTTGGTTTGTTTACCTTCTTCTTTCTTCTTTTTCTTTGTTTTTCTTTTCTTCTTCAGATGCTGTGGGGGCAACGTTTCGGCGTGTTTTCGCCTTCCTCAGGCCCCAGCATCTGGCATTTGTTTCTTCTTTTAGCTTCATTTAGCTTTTCTTCGTACGCTTTAGTTAGCTTCTTTGTTTCTTCTTCGTGCTTGCTTTAGCTTCTGTTAGCTTCTTTAGCTTCTTTCTTGCGCTCTGCTTAGCTTCTTGTTCGACGTCTGCTTCGCTCTGTGGCTTTCCCTCAAATGAATTCCCTTCGCCAATTTATATCTTTTAGGTTCCCCAGACTCCACCTCCAACTCCACTTTGTTTTTTCAGTTTCCCAATTTGGATTTAAATTCCCTCTTAGTATTTTAGTTTTTTCCAATTAACCCTTCCCTTTCTTTGACCTTAGACCAAACTCTACCTTCATTTACCTCTGTCTAGTATTTGGATTATGTTCTTCCCTATTCACGGGGCATCCCTATTCGCGGGGTATTATTTCGGCTTATCTTTATTTAGTTTTATTCATTTGGCTTTCTTTCTTTACTTTTTCTTAAATCTAACATATCCACTAGTAGACCCAGGGTTAGGGTTAGGCTAGGGCATGAATACTAGGGTTAGGGTTAGGCACCAACTAGGGTTAGTCATTAGTTTAGGAGTGGTTAAGGTTAGGGTTAGAATACTGGGGTCGGGGGTCCAGGGCAGTGGCCAGGACTTTAAACAGAGGAGGCACTGGCGGGTTAGGTTTTGGGAACTGAACTGTCTCCCTAGGGAGGCAGAAATGCACGGTCCTTCGACTCTGGTCCTGGCCACTACCCTATAAGTGGCCCCCGATTTAAAACATTAGCCGTACTTAGCTTTAGGTTAGCTTAGTTTAGCTTTTTTTCAAATTTCCCTTAATTTGGTTTGTTTTTGTTAGGCAAAATTGCCTTGGTTTTTCAAAAAATTAGCCACAAGTAGCTTTTTTGCAGGAAAATTAATTTGGTTTGTTTACCTTCTTCTTTCTTCTTTTTCTTTGTTTTTCTTTTCTTCTTCAGATGCTGTGGGGGCAACGTTTCGGCGTGTTTTCGCCTTCCTCAGGCCCCAGCATCTGGCATTTGTTTCTTCTTTTAGCTTCATTTAGCTTTTCTTCGTACGCTTTAGTTAGCTTCTTTGTTTCTTCTTCGTGCTTGCTTTAGCTTCTGTTAGCTTCTTTAGCTTCTTTCTTGCGCTCTGCTTAGCTTCTTGTTCGACGTCTGCTTCGCTCTGTGGCTTTCCCTCAAATGAATTCCCTTCGCCAATTTATATCTTTTAGGTTCCCCAGACTCCACCTCCAACTCCACTTTGTTTTTTCAGTTTCCCAATTTGGATTTAAATTCCCTCTTAGTATTTTAGTTTTTTCCAATTAACCCTTCCCTTTCTTTGACCTTAGACCAAACTCTACCTTCATTTACCTCTGTCTAGTATTTGGATTATGTTCTTCCCTATTCACGGGGCATCCCTATTCGCGGGGTATTATTTCGGCTTATCTTTATTTAGTTTTATTCATTTGGCTTTCTTTCTTTACTTTTTCTTAAATCTAACATATCCACTAGTAGACCCAGGGTTAGGGTTAGGCTAGGGCATGAATACTAGGGTTAGGGTTAGGCACCAACTAGGGTTAGTCATTAGTTTAGGAGTGGTTAAGGTTAGGGTTAGAATACTGGGGTCGGGGGTCCAGGGCAGTGGCCAGGACTTTAAACAGAGGAGGCACTGGCGGGTTAGGTTTTGGGAACTGAACTGTCTCCCTAGGGAGGCAGAAATGCACGGTCCTTCGACTCTGGTCCTGGCCACTACCCTATAAGTGGCCCCCGATTTAAAACATTAGCCGTACTTAGCTTTAGGTTAGCTTAGTTTAGCTTTTTTTCAAATTTCCCTTAATTTGGTTTGTTTTTGTTAGGCAAAATTGCCTTGGTTTTTCAAAAAATTAGCCACAAGTAGCTTTTTTGCAGGAAAATTAATTTGGTTTGTTTACCTTCTTCTTTCTTCTTTTTCTTTGTTTTTCTTTTCTTCTTCAGATGCTGTGGGGGCAACGTTTCGGCGTGTTTTCGCCTTCCTCAGGCCCCAGCATCTGGCATTTGTTTCTTCTTTTAGCTTCATTTAGCTTTTCTTCGTACGCTTTAGTTAGCTTCTTTGTTTCTTCTTCGTGCTTGCTTTAGCTTCTGTTAGCTTCTTTAGCTTCTTTCTTGCGCTCTGCTTAGCTTCTTGTTCGACGTCTGCTTCGCTCTGTGGCTTTCCCTCAAATGAATTCCCTTCGCCAATTTATATCTTTTAGGTTCCCCAGACTCCACCTCCAACTCCACTTTGTTTTTTCAGTTTCCCAATTTGGATTTAAATTCCCTCTTAGTATTTTAGTTTTTTCCAATTAACCCTTCCCTTTCTTTGACCTTAGACCAAACTCTACCTTCATTTACCTCTGTCTAGTATTTGGATTATGTGGTTAGGGTTAGGGTTAGGGTTAGGGTTAGGGTTAGGGTTAGGGTTAGGGGGTTAGGGTTAGGGTTAGGGGTTAGGGTTAGGGGTTAGGGTTAGGGTTAGGGTTAGGGTTAGGGTTAGGGTTAGGGTTAGGGTTAGGGTTAGGGTTAGGGTTAGGGTTGGGTTAGGGTTAGGGTTAGGGTTAGGGTTAGGGTTAGGGTTAGGGTTAGGGTTAGGGTTAGGGTTAGGGTTAGGGTTAGGGTTAGGGTTAGGGTTAGGGTTAGGGTTAGGGGATGAAAACCACCTATCGTCGCCCCCGACGATAACTTCAAAGGTGCATATCTCGGGAACGGAAGGTCGTAGAGACATGAAACCACCTTGTACCCCCCTATTTTCGGGTACGGGCTTTCCATTGGTACCACCCTCGAGCCTGTACAACGTTCGAGTCCGGAGATATGGCCGAAATAAAGTTTGTTTTTCCTGTATCTCCGGACAGGAAGGTCGTAGAGAGTCGTGGGTGGTACCGTTGGATGCAGAATGGTCGAATTATATTAGACGAACGTGGTTTCCAAGTGTCTAGGATGTACGGTTCGGGAGTTATTCAAGAAAAACGCTCGTCCAATCAGATCGCAGCATGCGAACCTGAGTGGAAAAATGACTAAGTGTCACAGCCGAAAAACTTCCTCCAGAAAGTAGTTAGGAGCACGTTTCAGACCATTTGGAGTCGATTGGTAGTGATTTTGCGAGATGTTTTTTCAAAATCATATATGGGTTAGGGTTAGGGTTAGGGGTTAGGGGTTAGGGTTAGGGGTTAGGGGATGAAAACCACCTATCGTCCCCCCAGACGATAACTTAGGGTTAGGGTTAGGGTTAGGGTTAGGTTAAGGGGATGAAAAGGGTTAGGGTTAGGGTTAGGGTTAGGGTTAGGGTTAGGGTTAGGGTTAGGTTTTGGGAACTGAACTGTCTCCCTAGGGAGGCAGAAATGCACGGTCCTTCGACTCTGGTCCTGGCCACTACCCTATAAGTGGCCCCCGATTTAAAACATTAGCCGTACTTAGCTTTAGGTTAGCTTAGTTTAGCTTTTTTTCAAATTTCCCTTAATTTGGTTTGTTTTTGTTAGGCAAAATTGCCTTGGTTTTTCAAAAAATTAGCCACAAGTAGCTTTTTTGCAGGAAAATTAATTTGGTTTGTTTACCTTCTTCTTTCTTCTTTTTCTTTGTTTTTCTTTTCTTCTTCAGATGCTGTGGGGGCAACGTT
This sequence comes from Toxotes jaculatrix, assembly GCF_017976425.1. NCBI lineage: Eukaryota > Metazoa > Chordata > Actinopteri > Toxotidae > Toxotes > Toxotes jaculatrix. The sequence continues at coordinate 43,341 of NW_024469750.1, forward strand.
TCGGCGTGTTTTCGCCTTCCTCAGGCCCCAGCATCTGGCATTTGTTTCTTCTTTTAGCTTCATTTAGCTTTTCTTCGTACGCTTTAGTTAGCTTCTTTGTTTCTTCTTCGTGCTTGCTTTAGCTTCTGTTAGCTTCTTTAGCTTCTTTCTTGCGCTCTGCTTAGCTTCTTGTTCGACGTCTGCTTCGCTCTGTGGCTTTCCCTCAAATGAATTCCCTTCGCCAATTTATATCTTTTAGGTTCCCCAGACTCCACCTCCAACTCCACTTTGTTTTTTCAGTTTCCCAATTTGGATTTAAATTCCCTCTTAGTATTTTAGTTTTTTCCAATTAACCCTTCCCTTTCTTTGACCTTAGACCAAACTCTACCTTCATTTACCTCTGTCTAGTATTTGGATTATGTTCTTCCCTATTCACGGGGCATCCCTATTCGCGGGGTATTATTTCGGCTTATCTTTATTTAGTTTTATTCATTTGGCTTTCTTTCTTTACTTTTTCTTAAATCTAACATATCCACTAGTAGACCCAGGGTTAGGGTTAGGCTAGGGCATGAATACTAGGGTTAGGGTTAGGCACCAACTAGGGTTAGTCATTAGTTTAGGAGTGGTTAAGGTTAGGGTTAGAATACTGGGGTCGGGGGTCCAGGGCAGTGGCCAGGACTTTAAACAGAGGAGGCACTGGCGGGTTAGGTTTTGGGAACTGAACTGTCTCCCTAGGGAGGCAGAAATGCACGGTCCTTCGACTCTGGTCCTGGCCACTACCCTATAAGTGGCCCCCGATTTAAAACATTAGCCGTACTTAGCTTTAGGTTAGCTTAGTTTAGCTTTTTTTCAAATTTCCCTTAATTTGGTTTGTTTTTGTTAGGCAAAATTGCCTTGGTTTTTCAAAAAATTAGCCACAAGTAGCTTTTTTGCAGGAAAATTAATTTGGTTTGTTTACCTTCTTCTTTCTTCTTTTTCTTTGTTTTTCTTTTCTTCTTCAGATGCTGTGGGGGCAACGTTTCGGCGTGTTTTCGCCTTCCTCAGGCCCCAGCATCTGGCATTTGTTTCTTCTTTTAGCTTCATTTAGCTTTTCTTCGTACGCTTTAGTTAGCTTCTTTGTTTCTTCTTCGTGCTTGCTTTAGCTTCTGTTAGCTTCTTTAGCTTCTTTCTTGCGCTCTGCTTAGCTTCTTGTTCGACGTCTGCTTCGCTCTGTGGCTTTCCCTCAAATGAATTCCCTTCGCCAATTTATATCTTTTAGGTTCCCCAGACTCCACCTCCAACTCCACTTTGTTTTTTCAGTTTCCCAATTTGGATTTAAATTCCCTCTTAGTATTTTAGTTTTTTCCAATTAACCCTTCCCTTTCTTTGACCTTAGACCAAACTCTACCTTCATTTACCTCTGTCTAGTATTTGGATTATGTTCTTCCCTATTCACGGGGCATCCCTATTCGCGGGGTATTATTTCGGCTTATCTTTATTTAGTTTTATTCATTTGGCTTTCTTTCTTTACTTTTTCTTAAATCTAACATATCCACTAGTAGACCCAGGGTTAGGGTTAGGCTAGGGCATGAATACTAGGGTTAGGGTTAGGCACCAACTAGGGTTAGTCATTAGTTTAGGAGTGGTTAAGGTTAGGGTTAGAATACTGGGGTCGGGGGTCCAGGGCAGTGGCCAGGACTTTAAACAGAGGAGGCACTGGCGGGTTAGGTTTTGGGAACTGAACTGTCTCCCTAGGGAGGCAGAAATGCACGGTCCTTCGACTCTGGTCCTGGCCACTACCCTATAAGTGGCCCCCGATTTAAAACATTAGCCGTACTTAGCTTTAGGTTAGCTTAGTTTAGCTTTTTTTCAAATTTCCCTTAATTTGGTTTGTTTTTGTTAGGCAAAATTGCCTTGGTTTTTCAAAAAATTAGCCACAAGTAGCTTTTTTGCAGGAAAATTAATTTGGTTTGTTTACCTTCTTCTTTCTTCTTTTTCTTTGTTTTTCTTTTCTTCTTCAGATGCTGTGGGGGCAACGTTTCGGCGTGTTTTCGCCTTCCTCAGGCCCCAGCATCTGGCATTTGTTTCTTCTTTTAGCTTCATTTAGCTTTTCTTCGTACGCTTTAGTTAGCTTCTTTGTTTCTTCTTCGTGCTTGCTTTAGCTTCTGTTAGCTTCTTTAGCTTCTTTCTTGCGCTCTGCTTAGCTTCTTGTTCGACGTCTGCTTCGCTCTGTGGCTTTCCCTCAAATGAATTCCCTTCGCCAATTTATATCTTTTAGGTTCCCCAGACTCCACCTCCAACTCCACTTTGTTTTTTCAGTTTCCCAATTTGGATTTAAATTCCCTCTTAGTATTTTAGTTTTTTCCAATTAACCCTTCCCTTTCTTTGACCTTAGACCAAACTCTACCTTCATTTACCTCTGTCTAGTATTTGGATTATGTTCTTCCCTATTCACGGGGCATCCCTATTCGCGGGGTATTATTTCGGCTTATCTTTATTTAGTTTTATTCATTTGGCTTTCTTTCTTTACTTTTTCTTAAATCTAACATATCCACTAGTAGACCCAGGGTTAGGGTTAGGCTAGGGCATGAATACTAGGGTTAGGGTTAGGCACCAACTAGGGTTAGTCATTAGTTTAGGAGTGGTTAAGGTTAGGGTTAGAATACTGGGGTCGGGGGTCCAGGGCAGTGGCCAGGACTTTAAACAGAGGAGGCACTGGCGGGTTAGGTTTTGGGAACTGAACTGTCTCCCTAGGGAGGCAGAAATGCACGGTCCTTCGACTCTGGTCCTGGCCACTACCCTATAAGTGGCCCCCGATTTAAAACATTAGCCGTACTTAGCTTTAGGTTAGCTTAGTTTAGCTTTTTTTCAAATTTCCCTTAATTTGGTTTGTTTTTGTTAGGCAAAATTGCCTTGGTTTTTCAAAAAATTAGCCACAAGTAGCTTTTTTGCAGGAAAATTAATTTGGTTTGTTTACCTTCTTCTTTCTTCTTTTTCTTTGTTTTTCTTTTCTTCTTCAGATGCTGTGGGGGCAACGTTTCGGCGTGTTTTCGCCTTCCTCAGGCCCCAGCATCTGGCATTTGTTTCTTCTTTTAGCTTCATTTAGCTTTTCTTCGTACGCTTTAGTTAGCTTCTTTGTTTCTTCTTCGTGCTTGCTTTAGCTTCTGTTAGCTTCTTTAGCTTCTTTCTTGCGCTCTGCTTAGCTTCTTGTTCGACGTCTGCTTCGCTCTGTGGCTTTCCCTCAAATGAATTCCCTTCGCCAATTTATATCTTTTAGGTTCCCCAGACTCCACCTCCAACTCCACTTTGTTTTTTCAGTTTCCCAATTTGGATTTAAATTCCCTCTTAGTATTTTAGTTTTTTCCAATTAACCCTTCCCTTTCTTTGACCTTAGACCAAACTCTACCTTCATTTACCTCTGTCTAGTATTTGGATTATGTGGTTAGGGTTAGGGTTAGGGTTAGGGTTAGGGTTAGGGTTAGGGTTAGGGGGTTAGGGTTAGGGTTAGGGGTTAGGGTTAGGGGTTAGGGTTAGGGTTAGGGTTAGGGTTAGGTGTGGGGACCTGAGTCCTTCCCTTCTTTTTTGAAGGGAAGGTGGGTGCACGGTCCTTCCACCCACGGACCTCTCCGTACCACCAATCCTCTGGGGGTTGGAGCTGGCGCGTACGCTGGGCTCTCCGGCCATAGCGTACCACCCTCCACCCGTCATTAAACATGTTGTATATATTTATTTTTTATTATTTTTGTTTATTTTTTTATTTTTTTTTGTTGTTTTTTGTTTTTTAGAAAAAAATGAACTAAAAGTGTCTTCCCAAAAGGGGAAGAAATTGGTTTTAAATCAAAATCAAAAGAAAAAATGAATTAAAACAAAAAGAGTTTCCTAAAAATAGGAAAAAACTGTTTTTAAATTAACCGATCAATAAATCAATAAATCAATAAATCAATAAATCAATTAGTGTGCCAACGACGTTTCGACCCTGATGGGTCTTCTTCAGGTAGGCACACTTTAAAATGAAAAAGTCTTGCTGCAGCCTGGAGAGATGTGTGCTCTTCGCTGGTCAGAGCAAGAAGGGTTAGGGTTAGGGTTAGGGTTAGGGTTAGGGTTAGGGTTAGGGTTAGGGTTAGGGGTTAGGGGTTAGGGTTAGGGTTAGGGTTAGGGTTAGGGTTAGGGTTAGGGTTAGGGTTAGGGTTAGGGTTAGGGTT
>NW_024469751.1:10000-15000 GCF_017976425.1 Toxotes jaculatrix
CTAACCCTAACCCTAACCCTAACCCTAACCCCTAACCCTAACCCTAACCCTAACCCTAACCCTGAAGGACTCAGGTCCCCACACCTAACCCCTAACCCTAACCCTAACCCTAACACAACTAAAGATTCCATTATTATGTCATTAGTCATTTTCATGTTGATGGCTACTTATTGCATGTAGATCTCCATATATGATTTTGAAAAAACATCTCGCAAAATCACTACCAATCGACTCCAAATGGTCTGAAACGTGCTCCTAACTACTTTCTGGAGGAAGTTTTTCGGCTGTGACACTTAGTCATTTTTCCACTCAGGTTCGCATGCTGCGATCTGATTGGACGAGCGTTTTTCTTGAATAACTCCCGAACCGTACATCCTAGACACTTGGAAACCACGTTCGTCTAATATAATTCCACCATTCTGCATCCAACGGTACCACCCACGACTCTCTACGACCTTCCTGTCCGGAGATACAGGAAAAACAAACTTTATTTCGGCCATATCTCCGGACTCGAACGTTGTACAGGCTCGAGGGTGGTACCAATGGAAAGCCCGTACCCGAAAATAGGGGGGTACAAGGTGGTTTCATGTCTCTACGACCTTCCGTTCCCGAGATATGCACCTTTGAAGTTATCGTCGGGGGCGACGATAGGTGGTTTTCATCCCCTTAACCTAACCCTAACCCTAACCCTAACCCTAACCCTAACCCTAACCCCTAACCCTAACCCCCTAACCCTAACCCCCTAACCCTAACCCTAACCCTAACCCTAACCCTAACCCCTAACCCTAACCCTAACCCTAACCCTAACCCTCGAGGGTGGTACCAATGGAAAGCCCGTACCCGAAAATAGGGGGGTACAAGGTGGTTTCATGTCTCTACGACCTTCCGTTCCCGAGATATGCACCTTTGAAGTTATCGTCGGGGGCGACGATAGGTGGTTTTCATCCCCTTAACCCTAACCCTAACCCTAACCCTAACCCCAACCCCTAACCCTAACCCTAACCCTAACCCTAACACAACTAAAGATTCCATTATTATGTCATTAGTCATTTTCATGTTGATGGCTACTTATTGCATGTAGATCTCCATATATGATTTTGAAAAAACATCTCGCAAAATCACTACCAATCGACTCCAAATGGTCTGAAACGTGCTCCTAACTACTTTCTGGAGGAAGTTTTTCGGCTGTGACACTTAGTCATTTTTCCACTCAGGTTCGCATGCTGCGATCTGATTGGACGAGCGTTTTTCTTGAATAACTCCCGAACCGTACATCCTAGACACTTGGAAACCACGTTCGTCTAATATAATTCCACCATTCTGCATCCAACGGTACCACCCACGACTCTCTACGACCTTCCTGTCCGGAGATACAGGAAAAACAAACTTTATTTCGGCCATATCTCCGGACTCGAACGTTGTACAGGCTCGAGGGTGGTACCAATGGAAAGCCCGTACCCGAAAATAGGGGGGTACAAGGTGGTTTCATGTCTCTATGACCTTCCGTTCCCGAGATATGCACCTTTGAAGTTATCGTCGGGGGCGACGATAGGTGGTTTTCATCCCCTTAACCTAACCCTAACCCTAACCCTAACCCTAACCCTAACCCCTACCCCTAACCCTAACCCTAACCCTAACCCTAACCCTAACCCCTAACCCTAACCCTAACCCTAACCCAAACTTTATTTCGGCCATATCTCCGGACTCGAACGTTGTACAGGCTCGAGGGTGGTACCAATGGAAAGCCCGTACCCGAAAATAGGGGGGTACAAGGTGGTTTCATGTCTCTACGACCTTCCGTTCCCGAGATATGCACCTTTGAAGTTATCGTCGGGGGCGACGATAGGTGGTTTTCATCCCCTTAACCCTAACCCTAACCCTAACCCTAACCCTAACCCCAACCCCTAACCCTAACCCTAACCCTAACCCTAACACAACTAAAGATTCCATTATTATGTCATTAGTCATTTTCATGTTGATGGCTACTTATTGCATGTAGATCTCCATATATGATTTTGAAAAAACATCTCGCAAAATCACTACCAATCGACTCCAAATGGTCTGAAACGTGCTCCTAACTACTTTCTGGAGGAAGTTTTTCGGCTGTGACACTTAGTCATTTTTCCACTCAGGTTCGCATGCTGCGATCTGATTGGACGAGCGTTTTTCTTGAATAACTCCCGAACCGTACATCCTAGACACTTGGAAACCACGTTCGTCTAATATAATTCCACCATTCTGCATCCAACGGTACCACCCACGACTCTCTACGACCTTCCTGTCCGGAGATACAGGAAAAACAAACTTTATTTCGGCCATATCTCCGGACTCGAACGTTGTACAGGCTCGAGGGTGGTACCAATGGAAAGCCCGTACCCGAAAATAGGGGGGTACAAGGTGGTTTCATGTCTCTATGACCTTCCGTTCCCGAGATATGCACCTTTGAAGTTATCGTCGGGGGCGACGATAGGTGGTTTTCATCCCCTTAACCTAACCCTAACCCTAACCCTACAGGCTCGAGGGTGGTACCAATGGAAAGCCCGTACCCGAAAATAGGGGGGTACAAGGTGGTTTCATGTCTCTACGACCTTCCGTTCCCGAGATATGCACCTTTGAAGTTATCGTCGGGGGCGACGATAGGTGGTTTTCATCCCCTTAACCTAACCCTAACCCTAACCCTAACCCCTAACCCTAACCCTAACCCCTAACCCTAACCCTAACCCTAACCCTAACCCTAACCCTGAAGGACTCAGGTCCCCACACCTAACCCCTAACCCTAACCCTAACCCTAACACAACTAAAGATTCCATTATTATGTCATTAGTCATTTTCATGTTGATGGCTACTTATTGCATGTAGATCTCCATATATGATTTTGAAAAAACATCTCGCAAAATCACTACCAATCGACTCCAAATGGTCTGAAACGTGCTCCTAACTACTTTCTGGAGGAAGTTTTTCGGCTGTGACACTTAGTCATTTTTCCACTCAGGTTCGCATGCTGCGATCTGATTGGACGAGCGTTTTTCTTGAATAACTCCCGAACCGTACATCCTAGACACTTGGAAACCACGTTCGTCTAATATAATTCCACCATTCTGCATCCAACGGTACCACCCACGACTCTCTACGACCTTCCTGTCCGGAGATACAGGAAAAACAAACTTTATTTCGGCCATATCTCCGGACTCGAACGTTGTACAGGCTCGAGGGTGGTACCAATGGAAAGCCCGTACCCGAAAATAGGGGGGTACAAGGTGGTTTCATGTCTCTACGACCTTCCGTTCCCGAGATATGCACCTTTGAAGTTATCGTCGGGGGCGACGATAGGTGGTTTTCATCCCCTTAACCTTAACCTAACCCTAACCCTAACCCTAACCCTAACCCTAACCCTAACCTATTAATTATTTATTTTAGTCCAAATCCTAATTCATAATCCTAACCTTAACCACTTTAATTATTTATTTTAGCCCCAACCCTAATTAATAATCCTAACCCTAAAGAAAGAGAGATCCCCACACCTAACCCTAACCCTAACCCTCATTTTCATGTTGATGGCTACTTATTGCATGTAGATCTCCATATATGATTTTGAAAAAACATCTCGCAAAATCACTACCAATCGACTCCAAATGGTCTGAAACGTGCTCCTAACTACTTTCTGGAGGAAGTTTTTCGGCTGTGACACTTAGTCATTTTTCCACTCAGGTTCGCATGCTGCGATCTGATTGGACGAGCGTTTTTCTTGAATAACTCCCGAACCGTACATCCTAGACACTTGGAAACCACGTTCGTCTAATATAATTCGACCATTCTGCATCCAACGGTACCACCCACGACTCTCTACGACCTTCCTGTCCGGAGATACAGGAAAAACAAACTTTATTTCGCCCATATCTCCGGACTCGAACGTTGTACAGGCTCGAGGGTGGTACCAATGGAAAGCCCGTACCCGAAAATAGGGGGGTACAAGGTGGTTTCATGTCTCTACGACCTTCCGTTCCCGAGATATGCACCTTTGAAGTTATCGTCGGGGGCGACGATAGGTGGTTTTCATCCCCTTAACCTAACCCTAACCCTAACCCTAACCCCCTAACCCTAACCCTAACCCTAACCCTAACCCTAACCCTAACCCTACCCCTACCCCTAACCCCTAACCCTAACCCTAACCCTAACCCTAACCCTAACCCTAACCCTAACCCTAACCCTAAACCCTAACCCTAACCCTAACCCAACCCTAACCCCTAACCCTAACCCCTAACCCTAACCCTAACCCTAACCCTAACCCCTAACCCCTAACCCTAACCCTAACCCTAACCCTAACCCTTCCTAACCCTAACCTTAACCCCTTCCCCTTTCCTAAATCCTAACCCTAACCACTCTCCCTCCCTAACCTTAACCCCTTCCCTTTTCCTAAATCCTAACCCTAACCACTCCCCCTCCCTAACCTTAACCCCTTCCCTTTTCCTAAATCCTAACCCTAACCACTCCCCCTCCCTGACCTTAACCCCTTCCCTTTTCCTTTATCCCCAACCCCCCTTTTGATTTCCTAACCCTAACCCACTCCCTTTTCCCTTTCCTAACCTTAACCCACCCCCTTTCCTTTCTTTCTTTACTAGCACTATCCTTTTCCTTTTCCTTTCCTAACCCTAACATCTTTCCTTTCCTTCTTTCCTAGCCCTGATCCCTTTCTTTTCCTAACCCTAACATCTCCCCTTTTCCCAGCCCTAACCTTAACCATTCCCTTAAACCTAGCCCTTTCCCTTTTTCCTTTTTATTTTATTATTTATTTATGTACAATTTAAGTCTAAAAAAATATTATTGGGCAAATGAGCAACAGTTCAGACTTGTTTCATTTTCATTTAAGGCAAAATAGTAGTTAAAACATTTAAAATTTAAGATTTACAGTCAAAAAACCTTTAAAAACCATAAAAAAACCATAAAAAAAACTAAAAAAACCATTAAAAAACCTAAAAAAAACATTATAAAAACATATAAAA
>NW_024469751.1:20000-50319 GCF_017976425.1 Toxotes jaculatrix
TAACCCTAACACTTTTAACCCCTTCCCAACCCTAAAAACCTGACCTTAACTTTTCAAAAAGTACCACAAAAAGTGGGGTCCAAACGACTCACAAGGCTCTGAAACGTGCTCCTAACTACTTTCTGGAGGAAGTTTTTCGGCTGTGACACTTAGTCATTTTTCCACTCAGGTTCGCATGCTGCGATCTGATTGGACGAGCGTTTTTCTTGAATAACTCCCGAACCGTACATCCTAGACACTTGGAAACCACGTTCGTCTAATATAATTCGACCATTCTGCATCCAACGGTACCACCCACGACTCTCTACGACCTTCCTGTCCGGAGATACAGGAAAAACAAACTTTATTTCGCCCATATCTCCGGACTCGAACGTTGTACAGGCTCGAGGGTGGTACCAATGGAAAGCCCGTACCCGAAAATAGGGGGGTACAAGGTGGTTTCATGTCTCTACGACCTTCCGTTCCCGAGATATGCACCTTTGAAGTTATCGTCGGGGGCGACGATAGGTGGTTTTCATCCCCTTAACCTAACCCCTAACCCTAACCCTAACCCTAACCCCCCTAACCCTAACCCTAACCCTAACCACTAACCCTAACCCTAACCCTAACCTAACCCTAACCCTAACCCTAACCCATTTTCATGTTGATGGCTACTTATTGCATGTAGATCTCCATATATGATTTTGAAAAAACATCTCGCAAAATCACTACCAATCGACTCCAAATGGTCTGAAACGTGCTCCTAACTACTTTCTGGAGGAAGTTTTTCGGCTGTGACACTTAGTCATTTTTCCACTCAGGTTCGCATGCTGCGATCTGATTGGACGAGCGTTTTTCTTGAATAACTCCCGAACCGTACATCCTAGACACTTGGAAACCACGTTCGTCTAATATAATTCGACCATTCTGCATCCAACGGTACCACCCACGACTCTCTACGACCTTCCTGTCCGGAGATACAGGAAAAAAAAACTTTATTTCGGCCATCTCTCTGGACTCGAACGTTGTACAGGCTCGAGGGTGGTACCAATGGAAAGCCCGTACCCGGAAATAGGGGGGTACAAGGTGGTTTCATGTCTCTACGACCTTCCGTTCCCGAGATATGCACCTTTGAAGTTATCGTCGGGGGCGACGATAGGTGGTTTTCATCCCCTTAACCTAACCCTAACCCTAACCCCCTAACCCTAACCCTAACCCTAACCCTAACCCTAACCCCTAACCCTAACCCTAACCCTAACCCTAACCCTAACCCTAACCTTAACATCACTGGAGATTTGATTGGAAACCCTCATTATGCCTAACCCTAACCATTAGTTTTATGCCCAAACCTAATTTTAATCCTAACCCTAACATCATAGTTAATTTGGCCCTAACCCTAACCCCCCATAACTTTATATCCAAATTTAATTAAAGCCCTAACCCTAACCATAATTTTAAATAGTATTTTGATTGTAATATACCTTTAAACCCTTATTTATATTTTATATTTTGTATTTTAAGTTTAAATAGTAATTTTGGTTGTAATTTACCTTTAATTTTTGCTTTAGAATTGAAAAATACATTAAAACCTATTGGGATTCAGTAAATATAGGGTTAACGAAAAAGACGATTGAAAAAAACAAAAAGACGATTGAAAAAACTAAAAAGACGATCGAAAAACTAAAACATTTAGAAGCTTGTAACTTAGGAAAGGGAGGGTATATAAGGGAGGGACTTAAGAATTGGCTCATTCTTGCTTTGACTTTCAAAGGGGAAACATCTCTTGCAGTCAGACAGCAGCTCTTTTGTTTTCACACGTGCCCAGCCTGAAGAAGACCGATTGACGGTCGAAACGTCGCGTTAGGCACGTGATTTTGTATTTGGCCATTTGATTTATTGATTTTTTTTGATTTTTTGATTTTTGATAAATAAAAGTTTTTGATTTATTGTATAAACAGTTTTTTCTTTCCTCTTTTTGGAAAGTATTTTTAGTTTATTGTTATTTTTGATATAAAAACATTTAAAAGTACAAAAAAAGAAAAAAATACAAAAAGAAAAAAGACAAAAAACATAAAATAATTAAAAATAAAGAAGATTTGATTTAGTTTATTGAAATAATTTGAGTTTTGACTTGAAAACAATTTAGTTTGTGATAGTTTTTTCCTTTCTCCTTTTGAGAAAGTGTTTTGAGTTAATTAAAAAAGACAAATAAAGACAGAAGACAGATTTTATTTACAGTTTTCTTTTAATAATTTAATTTAAAATATAGATAACAAAAACCTACGACACAACATAAAAAAACAAACAACCATGATGGACGGGGGCTGGACGGAAGTACGGTATGGCCGAAAACGCCAACGCTTCCGTCAACAGCAGCGGGTCCAGTTTAGTGTTGGACCTTCGGGGTCGAAGGACCGTGCACTTCCTGTCTCCTACGGGAGATGGGTTCAGCTTCCTCTCCCTAACCCTAACCCTAACCCTAAACCCTAACCCTAACCCTAACCCTAACCCTAACCCTAACCCCCTAACCCTAACCCTAACCCCCTAACCCTAACCCCCTAACCCTAACCCTAACCCTAACCCTAACCCTTTCTTTTCCTAACCCTAACATCTCCCCTTTTCCCAGCCCTAACCTTAACCATTCCCTTAAACCTAGCCCTTTCCCTTTTTCCTTTTTATTTTATTATTTATTTATGTACAATTTAAGTCTAAAAAAATATTATTGGGCAAATGAGCAACAGTTCAGACTTGTTTCATTTTCATTTAAGGCAAAATAGTAGTTAAAACATTTAAAATTTAAGATTTATAGTCAAAAAACCTTTAAAAACCATAAAAAAACCATAAAAAAACTAAAAAAACCATTAAAAAACCTAAAAAAAAAAAAAAAAAAAAAAAAAAAAAAAAAAAAACATTATAAAAACATATAAAAATAAAAAAAAGAAACTTAATTTATTTGTTCGTTTATTTATTTAATTATAATTGAATTTAAGTTAAATCATTATTAAAACTAAGTTAAAACCTTTAAAATATATAAAAAATAGAATCTACATTTAAAAACATTCATTTTCTTTTACATAGGGTTAATACTCAGTGTTTAAATGCATGAAAAAAGAAAAAACAAAAAAAACCGATTGGAAACTGAACTTGCCCAGACTTGTTTCTAAGGAACTCCTCCTACTCTATAAATAGAGGATCGCCACTTCCCTCTCATTCTCTGCTTGGCCAGCGAAGAGGTAACATCTCTGCAGACTGCCAGCTTAGAAATTCATTGTTTTTTTGTGCCCTTCGCCTGAAGAAGACCTTTTCAGGTCGAAACGTCGCAGTTAGGGCACATATTGTTTTAGTTTATTTCATTTAATAAAAAATAAAAAAATAAAAAAATAATTTAATTTAAAAACAGGTTTACTTTACTTTTTGGGTTTAAATACTTAGTTTTTCAGTCCTTGTATCCTAGTTTTTTATTTTTTATTTTTTATTTTTTCTATTTTTTTTGTTTTTTTCTTTTTTTCTTTTTCTAAAAACAATTTTAGTTACTTTTCAGTTAAAATATATTGAAAAAACAAATAAAGGCCAACCCAAACAGCCTCATCATGGGCTACACTGATGATGAGGGTGAGTGGGTTATGGTACGGTACGGGGGAAAGCGTGGTCGACCCCGTGACCGTACCTTCAGCAACAGACCGCGAACTCGGGGGTTTGGGGACTACTGGGGGAAGGACCGTGCACCTCCTGGCCCCCGCACAGTTGGGGGACAGGTCTTGACCCATGTCCCTAACCCTAACCCTAACCCTAACCCTAACGATAGGTGGTTTTCATCCCCTTAACCTAACCCTAACCCTAACCCCCCTAACCCTAACCCTAACCCATATATGATTTTGAAAAAACATCTCGCAAAATCACTACCAATCGACTCCAAATGGTCTGAAACGTGCTCCTAACTACTTTCTGGAGGAAGTTTTTCGGCTGTGACACTTAGTCATTTTTCCACTCAGGTTCGCATGCTGCGATCTGATTGGACGAGCGTTTTTCTTGAATAACTCCCGAACCGTACATCCTAGACACTTGGAAACCACGTTCGTCTAATATAATTCGACCATTCTGCATCCAACGGTACCACCCACGACTCTCTACGACCTTCCTGTCCGGAGATACAGGAAAAACAATCTTTATTTCGGCCATATCTCCGGACTCGAACGTTGTACAGGCTCGAGGGTGGTACCAATGGAAAGCCCGTACCCGAAAATAGGGGGGTACAAGGTGGTTTCATGTCTCTACGACCTTCCGTTCCCGAGATATGCACCTTTGAAGTTATCGTCGGGGGCGACGATAGGTGGTTTTCATCCCCTTAACCCTAACCCTAACCCTAACCCTAACCCTAACCCTTAACCCTTAACCCTTAACCCTTAACCCTTAACCCTAACCCTAACCCTTTAAAAATCATAGGGTAATTTCAGCTTATAGAAGGAATAAAAATTTGAGGGATTACTTGGTCAGAGCTAGACTGCGTTCTTTACAAGGGGTGTCTAAAACTAATGTATTATCGGGAACATTTGTCAGATTGGAATTCATATACAATAAGGTAAAAAAGACAGTCTTCAAAATTACACAAACTTTCACCCCACAAACCTCAAATTGTGTGTATTTAATATTTTGTGTTAAATGTGATAAACAATATGTTGGAGAGACTAGGAATTCAATCTCAGTTAGGATGATGCAACATAGATATAATATTAAGAATAAAAAAGAAATTCATACTCCTCTGGTACAACATTTTATTTTACATGGTTTGCAAGAACTCAGAGTTTCAGGGATTCAGAGCAACTCACTATGGACAGATAAGGAGAGGAAGAAAGAAGAGAGAAAATGGATTAGGCTACTAGATTCTAAAGAACCATTTGGATTGAATAAAAAGTTTAATTAATTTTATTTTAGTTTCATTGATTCATGCCTAAACCTAACCATTTCTAAATTTTTGCCTAACCCTAACCATTTCCAAATTCTTGCCTAAACCTAACCATTAGTAATTATTGCCTAAACCTAACCATTTCTAAATTTTTGCCTAAACCTAACCATTTCCAAATTCTTGCCTAAACTTAACCATTAGTAATTATTGCCTAAACCTAACCATTTTTAAATTTTTGCCTAAACCTAACCATTAGTATTCTTGCCTAACCCTAACCAATTTCCTGGCCCTAACCCTAACCCTAACCCTTACTTTTATCCTAACCTTAACCACTCCTTTAATTTTATCCTAGACCTAATTATTTATTCTAACCTTAACCACTTCCCTAATCTTAATCCTAACCTTAACCATTTGCCCTAACCCTAACCACTCCCCTATTTCTAATCTTAACCCTACTTTATTTAATTTAAGGTTGAGATATTAAAAAATCTTAAAAAACCTTAAAAAATATTAAAAAACCTTTAAAAAACCTTTAAAAAACCTTAAAAACATTAAAAAACCTTTAAAAAACATTAAAAAAAACATTTCATAGGTGGAGATTATAGGGGTTTGAGGGTTAATTTATTAAGGGTTAAGTCTAATTTAGTATTTTTTATTTTATTTTATCTTTTTATTTTTTATTTTTATTATTCAAGGGCTAAAAGCATTAATAGATAATTAAAATCATTAATAAATAAATAAATTTTCATTTAAAATATATTCATTTATAAGGGAAGGGTTAAAAACAATGATTTCCTATTGCAATAGGCAAAGGCAGGCTGAGGGAACAAGTCTGGGCATGTTTTGATTGACAGGGGGTGGGACATAGCAAAGTCTATAAGGGGAGGGCTGAGAAGGAGAGCTCATTTCCATTCTGAGCTTCGGAGAGAGAGGATCATAGAGAGCAGCAGCAGTAGTAATTCATTGTTTTTTCTTTTTTGTGTGCCACAGGCCTGAAGAAGACCCGATAGGGTCGAAACGTTGCCCTTAGGCACACAACCAGTTTAATTAAAAAACACATTTAAAAACACATATTTTTTTTCCGAATTTTTTTTCTTTTTTCAGTTAATACATTTATTTAAACACTACAAAACACAGTACACTTTGTTTTTTTGTTTTATTTTTTTTATTTTTTTTCATTTTCAACAGCAACTACATATAATTAATTTCTTTCTAATAAATAGTAAATAAAACACACTTATTACTTATATAGCAAAGGCGAAACCAGACAACAAAATACTAAATAGTGACAGGAGGAGGACAGAGGAGAGAGACAGGTGGAGAAAAGAGGAGGAACTAGAGAGGAAAAGAGGAGAAGGACAGAGGAGAGAGACAGGTGGAGAAAAGAGGAGGAAAGAGAGAGGAAAAGAGGAGAATACACGAAACAAAAAGGGAAAATGTTTCGTGGGGATTTTGATGATGGGTGGACTGTGGTGCGCTATGGGGGGAGGCGCAACCGCTCCCGTCAGCGCAACCAGAGGTTCGGTGACGGCTTCGGCCAGGGGATGGACCGTGCACCTCCTGTCCCTTTTCGGGGACAGGCACGTAATCCTTTCCCTAACCCTAACCCTAACCCTCTGATTGGACGAGCGTTTTTCTTGAATAACTCCCGAACCGTACATCCTAGACACTTGGAAACCACGTTCGTCTAATATAATTCGACCATTCTGCATCCAACGGTACCACCCACGACTCTCTACGACCTTCCTGTCCGGAGATACAGGAAAAACAAACTTTATTTCGCCCATATCTCCGGACTCGAACGTTGTACAGGCTCGAGGGTGGTACCAATGGAAAGCCCGTACCCGGAAATAGGGGGGTACAAGGTGGTTTCATGTCTCTACGACCTTCCGTTCCCGAGATATGCACCTTTGAAGTTATCGTCGGGGGCGACGATAGGTGGTTTTCATCCCCTTAACCCTAACCCTAACCCTAACCCTAACCCTAACCCCTAACCCTAACCCTAACCCTAACCCTAACCCACCCACCCCTTTCTTTCCTAATCCTAACCCTTCCCCTTTCCTTCCTAATCCTAACCTTTCTTTTTCTTAAACCCATTTCTTCCCTTTCCTAACCTTAACCACTTTCCTTTCCTAACCCTAACCACTTTCCTTTCCTAACCCTAACCACTCCCCCTTCCTAACCCTAACCCTAACCACTCCCCCTTCCTAACCCTAACCTTAACCCCTTCCCTTTTCCTAAATCCTAACCTTAACCACTCTCCCTTCCTAACCCTAATCCCTTTCCTTTTCCTAAATCCCCACCCCTTCCCTTTTCCTAAATCCTAACCCTAACCACTCCCCCTTCCTAACCCTAACCCCTTCCCTTTTCCTAAATCCCCACCCCTTTCCATTTCCTAACCTTAACCCACTCCTTTCCTGACCTCAACCTACCCCCCTTTTCCTTTCTTTCCTAACACTATCCTTTTCATTTCCTAACCCTAACATCTTTCCTTTCCTTCTTTCCTAGCCCTGATCCTTTTCTTTTCCTAACCTTAACATCTTCCCTTTTCCCAGCCCTAACCATAACCATTCCCTTAAACCTAGCTTTTCCTTTTTATTTTATTATTTATTTATGTACAATTTAAGTCTAAAAATATTATTTATTTATTTTATAG
This sequence comes from Toxotes jaculatrix, assembly GCF_017976425.1. Classification (NCBI taxonomy): domain Eukaryota; kingdom Metazoa; phylum Chordata; class Actinopteri; family Toxotidae; genus Toxotes; species Toxotes jaculatrix. Next base: position 27,539 of record NW_024469751.1, read on the forward strand.
GCAAATGAGCAAAAGTCCAGACTTGTTTCATTTCATTTAAAGTAAAAAAGTAGTTAAAACACTTTAAATTTAGGATTTATAGTTGAAAAACCTTTAAAAACCATCAAAAAACCATTAAAAAACATTAAAAAACCATTTAAAAACCATTTAAAAACCTAAAAAAACATAACAAAAACATATAAAAACATAAAAAAGAATCTTAATTCAGTTGTTTAATAATTTATTTAATTTCAATTGAATTTAAGTTAAATTATTATTAAAACTAAGTTAAAATCCTAAAAAATATAAAGAAATAAAGTTTACATTTAAAAAACATTCATTTTCTATTACATAGGGTTAAATATTCATGGTTTAAATGCATTAAAAAGGAAAACTAAAAAAAACCGATTACAAATAGAACTTGCCTGGACTTGTTTAAAAGGAACTCCTCCTACCTTATAAATAGAGGATCGTCACTTCCCTCTCATTCTCTGCCTGGTCAGCGACGAGTCAACATCTCTGCAGACTGCCAGCACAGATTTTGATTGTTTTTTACGTGCCCTTCGCCTGAGGAAGACCTTTTCAGGTCGAAACGTAGCGGTTTAGGGCACACATTGTTTTATTTCATTTAATTTAAAAAAAATAAAAAAATAAAAAAATAAAAAAATAATTTAATTTAAAAACAGGTTTATTTTATTGTTTTGATTTAAAAACTTAGTTTTTTAGTTCATACATCCTAGTTTTTATTTTTTATTTTTTATTTTTTCTGTATTTTTTTATTTTTTTATTTTTCTAAAAACAATTTCAGTTACTTTTAAGTTAAAAAATATATATAAAAAAAACAACAACTAAGGCCAATCCAACCACCCTCATCATGGGTTATCCTCCCGATGAGGGTGAGTGGGTCATGGTACGGTACGGGGGAAAGCGTGGTCGACCCCGTGACCGTACCTTCAACAATGGACCGCGGACTCGGGGGTATGGGGGCTACTGGGGGAAGGACCGTGCACTTCCTGTCCCCCGCACAGTTGGGGGACAGGTTTTGAACCATGTCCCTAACCCTAACCCTAACCCTAACCCCTAACCCCTAACCCTAACCCCCTAACCCTAACCCTAACCCTAACCACATTGTATTCTTCTAACCCTAACCTTAACCTATTAATTATTTATTTTAGTCCAAATCCTAATTCATAATCCTAACCTTAACCACTTTAATTATTTATTTTAGCCCCAACCCTAATTAATAATCCTAACCCTAAAGAAAGAGAGATCCCCACACCTAACCCTAACCCTAACCCTCATTTTCATGTTGATGGCTACTTATTGCATGTAGATCTCCATATATGATTTTGAAAAAACATCTCGCAAAATCACTACCAATCGACTCCAAATGGTCTGAAACGTGCTCCTAACTACTTTCTGGAGGAAGTTTTTCGGCTGTGACACTTAGTCATTTTTCCACTCAGGTTCGCATGCTGCGATCTGATTGGACGAGCGTTTTTCTTGAATAACTCCCGAACCGTACATCCTAGACACTTGGAAACCACGTTCGTCTAATATAATTCGACCATTCTGCATCCAACGGTACCACCCACGACTCTCTACGACCTTCCTGTCCGGAGATACAGGAAAAACAAACTTTATTTCGCCCATATCTCCGGACTCGAACGTTGTACAGGCTCGAGGGTGGTACCAATGGAAAGCCCGTACCCGAAAATAGGGGGGTACAAGGTGGTTTCATGTCTCTACGACCTTCCGTTCCCGAGATATGCACCTTTGAAGTTATCGTCGGGGGCGACGATAGGTGGTTTTCATCCCCTTAACCCTAACCCTAACCCTAACCCTAACCCCTAACCCTAACCCTAACCCTAACCCCTAACCCTAACCCTAACCCCTAACCCCTAACCCTAACCCTAACCTAAGTTTTAATTCTAATTTATATTTATTTATTTTATTTTACTAACCCTAACTGTTAATAACATTATACAATAAGGAAAACTTTTCTCTAACATTTAAAACAATTTTTTTTCATTATTATATAAATAAATTATTAATCACGAAGTATAAACACTAAAAAGGTGATTTACTAATTATTTATAAATAAGTTCATGTAAAATTATAATTTCATAGGGTTAAAAACAGTTTATATAGTTAAAAAACATTTCATAGAGTTAAAAACATTGGATTTAATGTGATTCGGCATTTACAGGGTTAAAAACAGACTTTCTCACTAGTATCCAGGAAGGCAGAAATCTAAAACTGGGAGGAGTTTTCAAGTTTATAAAAGGGGAGGGAGGCACAGAGAGCTCATTCTTGCTCTGAGCTCTGAGCAGACAGCATCTCTGTTAGTGAGCAAGAACCGTGCTTTCATTGTTTTTTTGTGTGTGTGCCTTAGCCTGAAGAAGACCCCTACGGGTCGAAACGTCGCTGCAGGGGCACACATTTTGATTATTTGAATTAAAAAATCGTTTTTATTTTATTTTTATTTTATTTCATTTAAAAACAAATCAGTTCATTTAAAGTTACATTACACTTTATTTCATATCATTTCATTTACTTTAAAATATATAAATAAAAAAACTAACACTACTTACCTTGTCCATTGTACTCCACGATGGGGTCTTGGCAAGATGGATGGACCCTGGTTCGCTATGGCAAACGCCGTCAGCGAACCAAGGGTCAGGAGTTGCAGACAGTTGGCTGGGGGATGGCCAGAGCACCACCTGTCTCCAATTGGAGACAGGCACCAACCCCTCGACCTAACCCTAACCCTCCTTTAATACCCCCTTACCTTGGCTAATCCTAACCTTAACCATTTATTACCCCCCTATCCATACACCTCCCCTAACCTTAACCCTTCCATCCCCCTTCCCCTTCTCCTTCCTATATGATTAACCTTCCCCATCCTAACCCTAACCATTCCACTCTTTATTTAACCCTAATCCTAACTCCTATATTCCCTATACTCTAATCTATTCTTTTACTAAACCCTCTCCTAAAGCCATTTAAGGAACCATGACCCCCAATCAGGGGACAATAGATTAACAAATAACAGAGGAGTCCAATGAATCGGAGACAATCATGTGGAAGAGGAAAACTGACAAGTTAAATGTCCAACTGCAACTAAACACATAACCCTGGAAACACTGCATTTTATGAAATAAAATAGGGTGGACAATAAAAATAATGAGGCTGATGATATTTGTATGGTGTGGGGATGTGTGGGCCTATATGCATGATTTTTTGAAATTTTATTGATATTGCATGTTTCTTTTTTTCTTTTTTCCCTATTTTATCCTATTTATTCTGTGATTTTCACATATATAGCACTTTAATTCATTTACCTAGCACTTATCTTAATGCTATTTATTGTCTTGTTTATCATGTATTGTATATATTTATATAACCTCCATCCACCCGTGCAGATGTGATCCAGGTTCCTCTTAGAGGGTGGAGATGGCTCTCCGCCCCAGATCCATAATGGAGGGGAATTCAGTTGGTCCTCTAAAAATAACAACAAGAGAAAAAAAGAAAGAGAGAAGAAAAGAAAAAAAGAAGAAAAGAGAAGAGGGAGGGGGGAACAACGACAGCAATATATAAATTTCATTTACCTCTCAGTAGAAAAGAAAAATACAAACCATAAATGGAAGTGGAGTGCGTGACATTGTGCAGGCACCTGTGCCAGTGCACCGAATTCACAAGGTGTGATTTCTTAAGAATTAAATTTTCCAAACCTAACCCTAACCCCTAACCCCTAACCCTAACCCTAACCCAGGGTGGCAGTGTTAATCTCAGGGTCGAAGGCCTGTGCATTCACTGCCCTCCTTAGGGAGGGTAGTTTCAAACCCCAAACCTAACCCAATAGTAATTAATTGTTTTTTCTGCTTTGTGTGCCACAGTCCTGAAGAAGACCCGATAGGGTCGAAACGTTGCCCTTAGGCACACAACCAGTTTCATTTTAAAACACATTTAAAAACACATTTTTTTTCAGATTTTTTTTCTTTTTTTCAGTTATTAAGTGCACTTAAGCACTAAAAAACACAGTAGACTTTGGTTTTTTGTTTTATTTATTTTTTTTTTTCATTTTCAACAACAAACGCATATAAATTCATTTCTTTCTAATAAATAGTACATTAAAAACACTTATTACTTATATAACAAAGGCGAAACCAGAGAATAAAACACTAAATAGAGTGCAGGAGGAGTACAGAGGAGAGAAACAGAGGAGGAAAGAGAAGGAATAGAGAGACAAAGAGGAGAGAGGAGTAGAGGAGAGAAACAGAGGGAGAAAAGAGGAGGAAATAGAGAGACAAAGAGGAGAGAGGAGTAAAAACACGAAACAACACGAAAAAATTTTTCGTGTTGATGATGGGTGGACTGTTGTGCACTATGGGGGGAGGCGCAAACGCTCCCGTCAGCGCAACCAGAGGTTCGGTGACGGCTTCGGCCAGGGGATGGACCGTGCACCTCCTGTCCCTTTTCAGGGAGAGGCACGTAATCCTTGCCCTGAAAGAGCCAGGTACTGAAGATGACAGAAACACGCGGGAAAACTCTGCAAAATGCTTCTTCTGATGTAAAATAGTGTTTCCCATGCTGAAAAAAGTCTTATTTTGACGCCAGCAACATATTTTAGACACACCGTTCATTTCAGCACTAACTGACTGAAACTTGCCGTTTTAAGCGTTTCCAGCCATTCTCTGCGTGTCTGGGACACAGCGTGTGCCCCGAAAATGCCACACAGTACAAATCACAGAAACATACTTGAAAACTCTGCCAAATGCTTCTTCTAATGTAAAATAGTGTTTCCATGCTGGAAAAAGTCTTATTTTGACGCCAGCAACATATTTGATGCAAAGCTGTCATTTCAGCTCAAACGGTAAAATTTCACCGTTCCTGGCCATATGAGACTGTTTTTCACAACGTTTGCCCTGAAAGTGCCAGGTACTGCAGATGAAAGAAACACACGGGAAAACTCTGCAAAATGCTTCTTCTAATGTAAAATAGTGTTTCCATGCTGGAAACAGTCTTATTTTGACGCCAGCAACATATTTTAGACACACCGTTCATTTCAGCACTAACTGACTGAAACTTGCCGTTTTAAGCGTTTCCAGCCATTCTCCGTGTGTCTGGGACACAGCGTGTGCCCTGAAAATGCCACACAGTACAAATCACAGAAACATACTTGAAAACTCTGCCAAATGCTTCTTCTAATGTAAAATAGTGTTTCCATGCTGGAAAAAGTCTTATTTTGACGCCAGCAACATATTTGATGCAAAGCTGTCATTTCAGCTCAAACGGTAAAATTTCACCGTTCCTGGCCATATGAGACTGTTTTTCACAACGTTTGCCCTGAAAGTGCCAGGTACTGCAGATGAAAGAAACACACGGGAAAACTCTGCAAAATGCTTCTTCTAATGTAAAATAGTGTTTCCATGCTGGAAACAGTCTTATTTTGACGCCAGCAACATATTTTAGACACACCGTTCATTTCAGCACCAACTGACTGAAACTTGCCGTTTTAAGCGTTTCCAGCCATTCTCCGTGTGTCTGGGACACAGCGTGTGCCCTGAAAATGCCACACAGTACAAATCACAGAAACATACTTGAAAACTCTGCCAAATGCTTCTTCTAATGTAAAATAGTGTTTCCATGCTGGAAAAAGTCTTATTTTGACGCCAGCAACATATTTGATGCAAAGCTGTCATTTCAGCTCAAACGGTAAAATTTCACCGTTCCTGGCCATATGAGACTGTTTTTCACAACGTTTGCCCTGAAAGTGCCAGGTACTGCAGATGAAAGAAACACACGGGAAAACTCTGCAAAATGCTTCTTCTAATGTAAAATAGTGTTTCCATGCTGGAAACAGTCTTATTTTGACGCCAGCAACATATTTTAGACACACCGTTCATTTCAGCACCAACTGACTGAAACTTGCCGTTTTAAGCGTTTCCAGCCATTCTCCGTGTGTCTGGGACACAGCGTGTGCCCTGAAAATGCCACACAGTACAAATCACAGAAACATACTTGAAAACTCTGCCAAATGCTTCTTCTAATGTAAAATAGTGTTTCCATGCTGGAAAAAGTCTTATTTTGACGCCAGCAACATATTTGATGCAAAGCTGTCATTTCAGCTCAAACGGTAAAATTTCACCGTTCCTGGCCATATGAGACTGTTTTTCACAACGTTTGCCCTGAAAGTGCCAGGTACTGCAGATGAAAGAAACACACGGGAAAACTCAGCAAAATGCTTCTTCTAATGTAAAATAGTGTTTCCATGCTGGAAACAGTCTTATTTTGACGCCAGCAACATATTTTAGACACACCGTTCATTTCAGCACCAACTGACTGAAACTTGCCGTTTTAAGCGTTTCCAGCCATTCTCCGTGTGTCTGGGACACAGCGTGTGCCCTGAAAATGCCACACAGTACAAATCACAGAAACATACTTGAAAACTCTGCCAAATGCTTCTTCTAATGTAAAATAGTGTTTCCATGCTGGAAAAAGTCTTATTTTGACGCCAGCAACATATTTGATGCAAAGCTGTCATTTCAGCTCAAACGGTAAAATTTCACCGTTCCTGGCCATATGAGACTGTTTTTCACAACGTTTGCCCTGAAAGTGCCAGGTACTGCAGATGAAAGAAACACACGGGAAAACTCTGCAAAATGCTTCTTCTAATGTAAAATAGTGTTTCCATGCTGGAAACAGTCTTATTTTGACGCCAGCAACATATTTTAGACACACCGTTCATTTCAGCACCAACTGACTGAAACTTGCCGTTTTAAGCGTTTCCAGCCATTCTCCGTGTGTCTGGGACACAGCGTGTGCCCTGAAAATGCCACACAGTACAAATCACAGAAACATACTTGAAAACTCTGCCAAATGCTTCTTCTAATGTAAAATAGTGTTTCCATGCTGGAAAAAGTCTTATTTTGACGCCAGCAACATATTTGATGCAAAGCTGTCATTTCAGCTCAAACGGTAAAATTTCACCGTTCCTGGCCATATGAGACTGTTTTTCACAACGTTTGCCCTGAAAGTGCCAGGTACTGCAGATGAAAGAAACACACGGGAAAACTCTGCAAAATGCTTCTTCTAATGTAAAATAGTGTTTCCATGCTGGAAACAGTCTTATTTTGACGCCAGCAACATATTTTAGACACACCGTTCATTTCAGCACTAACTGACTGAAACTTGCCGTTTTAAGCGTTTCCAGCCATTCTCCGTGTGTCTGGGACACAGCGTGTGCCCTGAAAATGCCACACAGTACAAATCACAGAAACATACTTGAAAACTCTGCCAAATGCTTCTTCTAATGTAAAATAGTGTTTCCATGCTGGAAAAAGTCTTATTTTGACGCCAGCAACATATTTGATGCAAAGCTGTCATTTCAGCTCAAACGGTAAAATTTCACCGTTCCTGGCCATATGAGACTGTTTTTCACAACGTTTGCCCTGAAAGTGCCAGGTACTGCAGATGAAAGAAACACACGGGAAAACTCTGCAAAATGCTTCTTCTAATGTAAAATAGTGTTTCCATGCTGGAAACAGTCTTATTTTGACGCCAGCAACATATTTGATGCAAAGCTGTCATTTCAGCTCAAACGGTAAAATTTCACCGTTCCTGGCCATATGAGACCGTTTTTCACAACGTTTGCCCTGAAAGTGCCAGGTACTGCAGATGAAAGAAACACACGGGAAAACTCTGCAAAATGCTTCTTCTAATGTAAAATAGTGTTTCCATGCTGGAAACAGTCTTATTTTGACGCCAGCAACATATTTTAGACACACCGTTCATTTCAGCACTAACTGACTGAAACTTGCCGTTTTAAGCGTTTCCAGCCATTCTCCGTGTGTCTGGGACACAGCGTGTGCCCTGAAAATGCCACACAGTACAAATCACAGAAACATACTTGAAAACTCTGCCAAATGCTTCTTCTAATGTAAAATAGTGTTTCCATGCTGGAAAAAGTCTTATTTTGACGCCAGCAACATATTTGATGCAAAGCTGTCATTTCAGCTCAAACGGTAAAATTTCACCGTTCCTGGCCATATGAGACTGTTTTTCACAACGTTTGCCCTGAAAGTGCCAGGTACTGCAGATGAAAGAAACACACGGGAAAACTCTGCAAAATGCTTCTTCTAATGTAAAATAGTGTTTCCATGCTGGAAACAGTCTTATTTTGACGCCAGCAACATATTTTAGACACACCGTTCATTTCAGCACTAACTGACTGAAACTTGCCGTTTTAAGCGTTTCCAGCCATTCTCCGTGTGTCTGGGACACAGCGTGTGCCCTGAAAATGCCACACAGTACAAATCACAGAAACATACTTGAAAACTCTGCCAAATGCTTCTTCTAATGTAAAATAGTGTTTCCATGCTGGAAAAAGTCTTATTTTGACGCCAGCAACATATTTGATGCAAAGCTGTCATTTCAGCTCAAACGGTCAAATTTCACCGTTCCTGGCCATATGAGACTGTTTTTCACAACGTTTGCCCTGAAAGTGCCAGGTACTGCAGATGAAAGAAACACACGGGAAAACTCTGCCAAATGCTTCTTCTAATGTAAAATAGTGTTTCCATGCTGGAAAAAGTCTTATTTTGACGCCAGCAACATATTTGATGCAAAGCTGTCATTTCAGCTCAAACGGTAAAATTTCACCGTTCCTGGCCATATGAGACTGTTTTTCACAACGTTTGCCCTGAAAGTGCCAGGTACTGCAGATGAAAGAAACACACGGGAAAACTCTGCAAAATGCTTCTTCTAATGTAAAATAGTGTTTCCATGCTGGAAACAGTCTTATTTTGACGCCAGCAACATATTTTAGACACACCGTTCATTTCAGCACTAACTGACTGAAACTTGCCGTTTTAAGCGTTTCCAGCCATTCTCCGTGTGTCTGGGACACAGCGTGTGCCCTGAAAATGCCACACAGTACAAATCACAGAAACATACTTGAAAACTCTGCCAAATGCTTCTTCTAATGTAAAATAGTGTTTCCATGCTGGAAAAAGTCTTATTTTGACGCCAGCAACATATTTGATGCAAAGCTGTCATTTCAGCTCAAACGGTAAAATTTCACCGTTCCTGGCCATATGAGACTGTTTTTCACAACGTTTGCCCTGAAAGTGCCAGGTACTGCAGATGAAAGAAACACACGGGAAAACTCAGCAAAATGCTTCTTCTAATGTAAAATAGTGTTTCCATGCTGGAAAAAGTCTTATTTTGACGCCAGCAACATATTTGATGCAAAGCTGTCATTTCAGCTCAAACGGTAAAATTTCACCGTTCCTGGCCATATGAGACTGTTTTTCACAACGTTTGCCCTGAAAGTGCCAGGTACTGCAGATGAAAGAAACACACGGGAAAACTCTGCAAAATGCTTCTTCTAATGTAAAATAGTGTTTCCATGCTGGAAACAGTCTTATTTTGACGCCAGCAACATATTTTAGACACACCGTTCATTTCAGCACTAACTGACTGAAACTTGCCGTTTTAAGCGTTTCCAGCCATTCTCCGTGTGTCTGGGACACAGCGTGTGCCCTGAAAATGCCACACAGTACAAATCACAGAAACATACTTGAAAACTCTGCCAAATGCTTCTTCTAATGTAAAATAGTGTTTCCATGCTGGAAAAAGTCTTATTTTGACGCCAGCAACATATTTGATGCAAAGCTGTCATTTCAGCTCAAACGGTAAAATTTCACCGTTCCTGGCCATATGAGACTGTTTTTCACAACGTTTGCCCTGAAAGTGCCAGGTACTGCAGATGAAAGAAACACACGGGAAAACTCAGCAAAATGCTTCTTCTAATGTAAAATAGTGTTTCCATGCTGGAAAAAGTCTTATTTTGACGCCAGCAACATATTTGATGCAAAGCTGTCATTTCAGCTCAAACGGTAAAATTTCACCGTTCCTGGCCATATGAGACCGTTTTTCACAACGTTTGCCCTGAAAGTGCCAGGTACTGCAGATGAAAGAAACACACGGGAAAACTCTGCAAAATGCTTCTTCTAATGTAAAATAGTGTTTCCATGCTGGAAACAGTCTTATTTTGACGCCAGCAACATATTTTAGACACACCGTTCATTTCAGCACTAACTGACTGAAACTTGCCGTTTTAAGCGTTTCCAGCCATTCTCCGTGTGTCTGGGACACAGCGTGTGCCCTGAAAATGCCACACAGTACAAATCACAGAAACATACTTGAAAACTCTGCCAAATGCTTCTTCTAATGTAAAATAGTGTTTCCATGCTGGAAAAAGTCTTATTTTGACGCCAGCAACATATTTTAGACACACCGTTCATTTCAGCACTAACTGACTGAAACTTGCCGTTTTAAGCGTTTCCAGCCATTCTCCGTGTGTCTGGGACACAGCGTGTGCCCTGAAAATGCCACACAGTACAAATCACAGAAACATACTTGAAAACTCTGCCAAATGCTTCTTCTAATGTAAAATAGTGTTTCCATGCTGGAAAAAGTCTTATTTTGACGCCAGCAACATATTTGATGCAAAGCTGTCATTTCAGCTCAAACGGTAAAATTTCACCGTTCCTGGCCATATGAGACTGTTTTTCACAACGTTTGCCCTGAAAGTGCCAGGTACTGCAGATGAAAGAAACACACGGGAAAACTCAGCAAAATGCTTCTTCTAATGTAAAATAGTGTTTCCATGCTGGAAAAAGTCTTATTTTGACGCCAGCAACATATTTGATGCAAAGCTGTCATTTCAGCTCAAACGGTAAAATTTCACCGTTCCTGGCCATATGAGACTGTTTTTCACAACGTTTGCCCTGAAAGTGCCAGGTACTGCAGATGAAAGAAACACACGGGAAAACTCTGCAAAATGCTTCTTCTAATGTAAAATAGTGTTTCCATGCTGGAAACAGTCTTATTTTGACGCCAGCAACATATTTTAGACACACCGTTCATTTCAGCACTAACTGACTGAAACTTGCCGTTTTAAGCGTTTCCAGCCATTCTCCGTGTGTCTGGGACACAGCGTGTGCCCTGAAAATGCCACACAGTACAAATCACAGAAACATACTTGAAAACTCTGCCAAATGCTTCTTCTAATGTAAAATAGTGTTTCCATGCTGGAAAAAGTCTTATTTTGACGCCAGCAACATATTTGATGCAAAGCTGTCATTTCAGCTCAAACGGTAAAATTTCACCGTTCCTGGCCATATGAGACTGTTTTTCACAACGTTTGCCCTGAAAGTGCCAGGTACTGCAGATGAAAGAAACACACGGGAAAACTCTGCAAAATGCTTCTTCTAATGTAAAATAGTGTTTCCATGCTGGAAACAGTCTTATTTTGACGCCAGCAACATATTTTAGACACACCGTTCATTTCAGCACTAACTGACTGAAACTTGCCGTTTTAAGCGTTTCCAGCCATTCTCCGTGTGTCTGGGACACAGCGTGTGCCCTGAAAATGCCACACAGTACAAATCACAGAAACATACTTGAAAACTCTGCCAAATGCTTCTTCTAATGTAAAATAGTGTTTCCATGCTGGAAAAAGTCTTATTTTGACGCCAGCAACATATTTGATGCAAAGCTGTCATTTCAGCTCAAACGGTAAAATTTCACCGTTCCTGGCCATATGAGACTGTTTTTCACAACGTTTGCCCTGAAAGTGCCAGGTACTGCAGATGAAAGAAACACACGGGAAAACTCTGCAAAATGCTTCTTCTAATGTAAAATAGTGTTTCCATGCTGGAAAAAGTCTTATTTTGACGCCAGCAACATATTTGATGCAAAGCTGTCATTTCAGCTCAAACGGTAAAATTTCACCGTTCCTGGCCATATGAGACTGTTTTTCACAACGTTTGCCCTGAAAGTGCCAGGTACTGCAGATGAAAGAAACACACGGGAAAACTCTGCAAAATGCTTCTTCTAATGTAAAATAGTGTTTCCATGCTGGAAACAGTCTTATTTTGACGCCAGCAACATATTTTAGACACACCGTTCATTTCAGCACTAACTGACTGAAACTTGCCGTTTTAAGCGTTTCCAGCCATTCTCCGTGTGTCTGGGACACAGCGTGTGCCCTGAAAATGCCACACAGTACAAATCACAGAAACATACTTGAAAACTCTGCCAAATGCTTCTTCTAATGTAAAATAGTGTTTCCATGCTGGAAAAAGTCTTATTTTGACGCCAGCAACATATTTGATGCAAAGCTGTCATTTCAGCTCAAACGGTAAAATTTCACCGTTCCTGGCCATATGAGACTGTTTTTCACAACGTTTGCCCTGAAAGTGCCAGGTACTGCAGATGAAAGAAACACACGGGAAAACTCTGCAAAATGCTTCTTCTAATGTAAAATAGTGTTTCCATGCTGGAAACAGTCTTATTTTGACGCCAGCAACATATTTTAGACACACCGTTCATTTCAGCACTAACTGACTGAAACTTGCCGTTTTAAGCGTTTCCAGCCATTCTCCGTGTGTCTGGGACACAGCGTGTGCCCTGAAAATGCCACACAGTACAAATCACAGAAACATACTTGAAAACTCTGCCAAATGCTTCTTCTAATGTAAAATAGTGTTTCCATGCTGGAAAAAGTCTTATTTTGACGCCAGCAACATATTTGATGCAAAGCTGTCATTTCAGCTCAAACGGTAAAATTTCACCGTTCCTGGCCATATGAGACTGTTTTTCACAACGTTTGCCCTGAAAGTGCCAGGTACTGCAGATGAAAGAAACACACGGGAAAACTCTGCAAAATGCTTCTTCTAATGTAAAATAGTGTTTCCATGCTGGAAAAAGTCTTATTTTGACGCCAGCAACATATTTTAGACACACCGTTCATTTCAGCACTAACTGACTGAAACTTGCCGTTTTAAGCGTTTCCAGCCATTCTCCGTGTGTCTGGGACACAGCGTGTGCCCTGAAAATGCCACACAGTACAAATCACAGAAACATACTTGAAAACTCTGCCAAATGCTTCTTCTAATGTAAAATAGTGTTTCCATGCTGGAAAAAGTCTTATTTTGACGCCAGCAACATATTTGATGCAAAGCTGTCATTTCAGCTCAAACGGTAAAATTTCACCGTTCCTGGCCATATGAGACTGTTTTTCACAACGTTTGCCCTGAAAGTGCCAGGTACTGCAGATGAAAGAAACACACGGGAAAACTCTGCAAAATGCTTCTTCTAATGTAAAATAGTGTTTCCATGCTGGAAACAGTCTTATTTTGACGCCAGCAACATATTTTAGACACACCGTTCATTTCAGCACTAACTGACTGAAACTTGCCGTTTTAAGCGTTTCCAGCCATTCTCCGTGTGTCTGGGACACAGCGTGTGCCCTGAAAATGCCACACAGTACAAATCACAGAAACATACTTGAAAACTCTGCCAAATGCTTCTTCTAATGTAAAATAGTGTTTCCATGCTGGAAAAAGTCTTATTTTGACGCCAGCAACATATTTTAGACACACCGTTCATTTCAGCACTAACTGACTGAAACTTGCCGTTTTAAGCGTTTCCAGCCATTCTCCGTGTGTCTGGGACACAGCGTGTGCCCTGAAAATGCCACACAGTACAAATCACAGAAACATACTTGAAAACTCTGCCAAATGCTTCTTCTAATGTAAAATAGTGTTTCCATGCTGGAAAAAGTCTTATTTTGACGCCAGCAACATATTTGATGCAAAGCTGTCATTTCAGCTCAAACGGTAAAATTTCACCGTTCCTGGCCATATGAGACTGTTTTTCACAACGTTTGCCCTGAAAGTGCCAGGTACTGCAGATGAAAGAAACACACGGGAAAACTCAGCAAAATGCTTCTTCTAATGTAAAATAGTGTTTCCATGCTGGAAAAAGTCTTATTTTGACGCCAGCAACATATTTGATGCAAAGCTGTCATTTCAGCTCAAACGGTAAAATTTCACCGTTCCTGGCCATATGAGACTGTTTTTCACAACGTTTGCCCTGAAAGTGCCAGGTACTGCAGATGAAAGAAACACACGGGAAAACTCTGCAAAATGCTTCTTCTAATGTAAAATAGTGTTTCCATGCTGGAAACAGTCTTATTTTGACGCCAGCAACATATTTTAGACACACCGTTCATTTCAGCACTAACTGACTGAAACTTGCCGTTTTAAGCGTTTCCAGCCATTCTCCGTGTGTCTGGGACACAGCGTGTGCCCTGAAAATGCCACACAGTACAAATCACAGAAACATACTTGAAAACTCTGCCAAATGCTTCTTCTAATGTAAAATAGTGTTTCCATGCTGGAAAAAGTCTTATTTTGACGCCAGCAACATATTTGATGCAAAGCTGTCATTTCAGCTCAAACGGTAAAATTTCACCGTTCCTGGCCATATGAGACTGTTTTTCACAACGTTTGCCCTGAAAGTGCCAGGTACTGCAGATGAAAGAAACACACGGGAAAACTCTGCAAAATGCTTCTTCTAATGTAAAATAGTGTTTCCATGCTGGAAACAGTCTTATTTTGACGCCAGCAACATATTTTAGACACACCGTTCATTTCAGCACTAACTGACTGAAACTTGCCGTTTTAAGCGTTTCCAGCCATTCTCCGTGTGTCTGGGACACAGCGTGTGCCCTGAAAATGCCACACAGTACAAATCACAGAAACATACTTGAAAACTCTGCCAAATGCTTCTTCTAATGTAAAATAGTGTTTCCATGCTGGAAAAAGTCTTATTTTGATGCCAGCAACATATTTGATGCAAAGCTGTCATTTCAGCTCAAACGGTAAAATTTCACCGTTCCTGGCCATATGAGACTGTTTTTCACAACGTTTGCCCTGAAAGTGCCAGGTACTGCAGATGAAAGAAACACACGGGAAAACTCTGCCAAATGCTTCTTCTAATGTAAAATAGTGTTTCCATGCTGGAAAAAGTCTTATTTTGACGCCAGCAACATATTTGATGCAAAGCTGTCATTTCAGCTCAAACGGTAAAATTTCACCGTTCCTGGCCATATGAGACTGTTTTTCACAACGTTTGCCCTGAAAGTGCCAGGTACTGCAGATGAAAGAAACACACGGGAAAACTCTGCAAAATGCTTCTTCTAATGTAAAATAGTGTTTCCATGCTGGAAACAGTCTTATTTTGACGCCAGCAACATATTTAGACACACCGTTCATTTCAGCACTAACTGACTGAAACTTGCCGTTTTAAGCGTTTCCAGCCATTCTCCGTGTGTCTGGGACACAGCGTGTGCCCTGAAAATGCCACACAGTACAAATCACAGAAACATACTTGAAAACTCTGCCAAATGCTTCTTCTAATGTAAAATAGTGTTTCCATGCTGGAAAAAGTCTTATTTTGACGCCAGCAACATATTTGATGCAAAGCTGTCATTTCAGCTCAAACGGTAAAATTTCACCGTTCCTGGCCATATGAGACTGTTTTTCACAACGTTTGCCCTGAAAGTGCCAGGTACTGCAGATGAAAGAAACACACGGGAAAACTCTGCAAAATGCTTCTTCTAATGTAAAATAGTGTTTCCATGCTGGAAAAAGTCTTATTTTGACGCCAGCAACATATTTGATGCAAAGCTGTCATTTCAGCTCAAACGGTAAAATTTCACCGTTCCTGGCCATATGAGACCGTTTTTCACAACGTTTGCCCTGAAAGTGCCAGGTACTGCAGATGAAAGAAACACACGGGAAAACTCTGCAAAATGCTTCTTCTAATGTAAAATAGTGTTTCCATGCTGGAAACAGTCTTATTTTGACGCCAGCAACATATTTGATGCAAAGCTGTCATTTCAGCTCAAACGGTAAAATTTCACCGTTCCTGGCCATATGAGACCGTTTTTCACAACGTTTGCCCTGAAAGTGCCAGGTACTGCAGATGAAAGAAACACACGGGAAAACTCTGCAAAATGCTTCTTCTAATGTAAAATAGTGTTTCCATGCTGGAAACAGTCTTATTTTGACGCCAGCAACATATTTGATGCAAAGCTGTCATTTCAGCTCAAACGGTAAAATTTCACCGTTCCTGGCCATATGAGACCGTTTTTCACAACGTTTGCCCTGAAAGTGCCAGGTACTGCAGATGAAAGAAACACACGGGAAAACTCTGCAAAATGCTTCTTCTAATGTAAAATAGTGTTTCCATGCTGGAAACAGTCTTATTTTGACGCCAGCAACATATTTTAGACACACCGTTCATTTCAGCACTAACTGACTGAAACTTGCCGTTTTAAGCGTTTCCAGCCATTCTCCGTGTGTCTGGGACACAGCGTGTGCCCTGAAAATGCCACACAGTACAAATCACAGAAACATACTTGAAAACTCTGCCAAATGCTTCTTCTAATGTAAAATAGTGTTTCCATGCTGGAAAAAGTCTTATTTTGACGCCAGCAACATATTTTAGACACACCGTTCATTTCAGCACTAACTGACTGAAACTTGCCGTTTTAAGCGTTTCCAGCCATTCTCCGTGTGTCTGGGACACAGCGTGTGCCCTGAAAATGCCACACAGTACAAATCACAGAAACATACTTGAAAACTCTGCCAAATGCTTCTTCTAATGTAAAATAGTGTTTCCATGCTGGAAAAAGTCTTATTTTGACGCCAGCAACATATTTGATGCAAAGCTGTCATTTCAGCTCAAACGGTAAAATTTCACCGTTCCTGGCCATATGAGACTGTTTTTCACAACGTTTGCCCTGAAAGTGCCAGGTACTGCAGATGAAAGAAACACACGGGAAAACTCAGCAAAATGCTTCTTCTAATGTAAAATAGTGTTTCCATGCTGGAAAAAGTCTTATTTTGACGCCAGCAACATATTTGATGCAAAGCTGTCATTTCAGCTCAAACGGTAAAATTTCACCGTTCCTGGCCATATGAGACTGTTTTTCACAACGTTTGCCCTGAAAGTGCCAGGTACTGCAGATGAAAGAAACACACGGGAAAACTCTGCAAAATGCTTCTTCTAATGTAAAATAGTGTTTCCATGCTGGAAACAGTCTTATTTTGACGCCAGCAACATATTTTAGACACACCGTTCATTTCAGCACTAACTGACTGAAACTTGCCGTTTTAAGCGTTTCCAGCCATTCTCCGTGTGTCTGGGACACAGCGTGTGCCCTGAAAATGCCACACAGTACAAATCACAGAAACATACTTGAAAACTCTGCCAAATGCTTCTTCTAATGTAAAATAGTGTTTCCATGCTGGAAAAAGTCTTATTTTGACGCCAGCAACATATTTGATGCAAAGCTGTCATTTCAGCTCAAACGGTAAAATTTCACCGTTCCTGGCCATATGAGACTGTTTTTCACAACGTTTGCCCTGAAAGTGCCAGGTACTGCAGATGAAAGAAACACACGGGAAAACTCTGCAAAATGCTTCTTCTAATGTAAAATAGTGTTTCCATGCTGGAAACAGTCTTATTTTGACGCCAGCAACATATTTTAGACACACCGTTCATTTCAGCACTAACTGACTGAAACTTGCCGTTTTAAGCGTTTCCAGCCATTCTCCGTGTGTCTGGGACACAGCGTGTGCCCTGAAAATGCCACACAGTACAAATCACAGAAACATACTTGAAAACTCTGCCAAATGCTTCTTCTAATGTAAAATAGTGTTTCCATGCTGGAAAAAGTCTTATTTTGAAGCCAGCAACATATTTGATGCAAAGCTGTCATTTCAGCTCAAACGGTAAAATTTCACCGTTCCTGGCCATATGAGACTGTTTTTCACAACGTTTGCCCTGAAAGTGCCAGGTACTGCAGATGAAAGAAACACACGGGAAAACTCTGCAAAATGCTTCTTCTAATGTAAAATAGTGTTTCCATGCTGGAAAAAGTCTTATTTTGACGCCAGCAACATATTTGATGCAAAGCTGTCATTTCAGCTCAAACGGTAAAATTTCACCGTTCCTGGCCATATGAGACTGTTTTTCACAACGTTTGCCCTGAAAGTGCCAGGTACTGCAGATGAAAGAAACACACGGGAAAACTCTGCAAAATGCTTCTTCTAATGTAAAATAGTGTTTCCATGCTGGAAACAGTCTTATTTTGACGCCAGCAACATATTTTAGACACACCGTTCATTTCAGCACTAACTGACTGAAACTTGCCGTTTTAAGCGTTTCCAGCCATTCTCCGTGTGTCTGGGACACAGCGTGTGCCCTGAAAATGCCACACAGTACAAATCACAGAAACATACTTGAAAACTCTGCCAAATGCTTCTTCTAATGTAAAATAGTGTTTCCATGCTGGAAAAAGTCTTATTTTGACGCCAGCAACATATTTGATGCAAAGCTGTCATTTCAGCTCAAACGGTAAAATTTCACCGTTCCTGGCCATATGAGACTGTTTTTCACAACGTTTGCCCTGAAAGTGCCAGGTACTGCAGATGAAAGAAACACACGGGAAAACTCTGCCAAATGCTTCTTCTAATGTAAAATAGTGTTTCCATGCTGGAAAAAGTCTTATTTTGACGCCAGCAACATATTTGATGCAAAGCTGTCATTTCAGCTCAAACGGTCAAATTTCACCGTTCCTGGCCATATGAGACTGTTTTTCACAACGTTTGCCCTGAAAGTGCCAGGTACTGCAGATGAAAGAAACACACGGGAAAACTCTGCAAAATGCTTCTTCTAATGTAAAATAGTGTTTCCATGCTGGAAACAGTCTTATTTTGACGCCAGCAACATATTTTAGACACACCGTTCATTTCAGCACTAACTGACTGAAACTTGCCGTTTTAAGCGTTTCCAGCCATTCTCCGTGTGTCTGGGACACAGCGTGTGCCCTGAAAATGCCACACAGTACAAATCACAGAAACATACTTGAAAACTCTGCCAAATGCTTCTTCTAATGTAAAATAGTGTTTCCATGCTGGAAAAAGTCTTATTTTGACGCCAGCAACATATTTGATGCAAAGCTGTCATTTCAGCTCAAATGGTAAAATTTCACCGTTCCTGGCCATATGAGACTGTTTTTCACAACGTTTGCCCTGAAAGTGCCAGGTACTGCAGATGAAAGAAACACACGGGAAAACTCTGCCAAATGCTTCTTCTAATGTAAAATAGTGTTTCCATGCTGGAAAAAGTCTTATTTTGACGCCAGCAACATATTTGATGCAAAGCTGTCATTTCAGCTCAAACGGTAAAATTTCACCGTTCCTGGCCATATGAGACTGTTTTTCACAACGTTTGCCCTGAAAGTGCCAGGTACTGCAGATGAAAGAAACACACGGGAAAACTCAGCAAAATGCTTCTTCTAATGTAAAATAGTGTTTCCATGCTGGAAACAGTCTTATTTTGACGCCAGCAACATATTTTAGACACACCGTTCATTTCAGCACTAACTGACTGAAACTTGCCGTTTTAAGCGTTTCCAGCCATTCTCCGTGTGTCTGGGACACAGCGTGTGCCCTGAAAATGCCACACAGTACAAATCACAGAAACATACTTGAAAACTCTGCCAAATGCTTCTTCTAATGTAAAATAGTGTTTCCATGCTGGAAAAAGTCTTATTTTGACGCCAGCAACATATTTGATGCAAAGCTGTCATTTCAGCTCAAACGGTAAAATTTCACCGTTCCTGGCCATATGAGACTGTTTTTCACAACGTTTGCCCTGAAAGTGCCAGGTACTGCAGATGAAAGAAACACACGGGAAAACTCTGCCAAATGCTTCTTCTAATGTAAAATAGTGTTTCCATGCTGGAAAAAGTCTTATTTTGACGCCAGCAACATATTTGATGCAAAGCTGTCATTTCAGCTCAAACGGTAAAATTTCACCGTTCCTGGCCATATGAGACTGTTTTTCACAACGTTTGCCCTGAAAGTGCCAGGTACTGCAGATGAAAGAAACACACGGGAAAACTCTGCAAAATGCTTCTTCTAATGTAAAATAGTGTTTCCATGCTGGAAACAGTCTTATTTTGACGCCAGCAACATATTTTAGACACACCGTTCATTTCAGCACTAACTGACTGAAACTTGCCGTTTTAAGCGTTTCCAGCCATTCTCCGTGTGTCTGGGACACAGCGTGTGCCCTGAAAATGCCACACAGTACAAATCACAGAAACATACTTGAAAACTCTGCCAAATGCTTCTTCTAATGTAAAATAGTGTTTCCATGCTGGAAAAAGTCTTATTTTGACGCCAGCAACATATTTGATGCAAAGCTGTCATTTCAGCTCAAATGGTAAAATTTCACCGTTCCTGGCCATATGAGACTGTTTTTCACAACGTTTGCCCTGAAAGTGCCAGGTACTGCAGATGAAAGAAACACACGGGAAAACTCTGCAAAATGCTTCTTCTAATGTAAAATAGTGTTTCCATGCTGGAAAAAGTCTTATTTTGACGCCAGCAACATATTTGATGCAAAGCTGTCATTTCAGCTCAAACGGTAAAATTTCACCGTTCCTGGCCATATGAGACTGTTTTTCACAACGTTTGCCCTGAAAGTGCCAGGTACTGCAGATGAAAGAAACACACGGGAAAACTCTGCAAAATGCTTCTTCTAATGTAAAATAGTGTTTCCATGCTGGAAACAGTCTTATTTTGACGCCAGCAACATATTTTAGACACACCGTTCATTTCAGCACTAACTGACTGAAACTTGCCGTTTTAAGCGTTTCCAGCCATTCTCCGTGTGTCTGGGACACAGCGTGTGCCCTGAAAATGCCACACAGTACAAATCACAGAAACATACTTGAAAACTCTGCCAAATGCTTCTTCTAATGTAAAATAGTGTTTCCATGCTGGAAAAAGTCTTATTTTGACGCCAGCAACATATTTGATGCAAAGCTGTCATTTCAGCTCAAACGGTAAAATTTCACCGTTCCTGGCCATATGAGACTGTTTTTCACAACGTTTGCCCTGAAAGTGCCAGGTACTGCAGATGAAAGAAACACACGGGAAAACTCTGCAAAATGCTTCTTCTAATGTAAAATAGTGTTTCCATGCTGGAAAAAGTCTTATTTTGACGCCAGCAACATATTTGATGCAAAGCTGTCATTTCAGCTCAAACGGTAAAATTTCACCGTTCCTGGCCATATGAGACTGTTTTTCACAACGTTTGCCCTGAAAGTGCCAGGTACTGCAGATGAAAGAAACACACGGGAAAACTCTGCAAAATGCTTCTTCTAATGTAAAATAGTGTTTCCATGCTGGAAACAGTCTTATTTTGACGCCAGCAACATATTTTAGACACACCGTTCATTTCAGCACTAACTGACTGAAACTTGCCGTTTTAAGCGTTTCCAGCCATTCTCCGTGTGTCTGGGACACAGCGTGTGCCCTGAAAATGCCACACAGTACAAATCACAGAAACATACTTGAAAACTCTGCCAAATGCTTCTTCTAATGTAAAATAGTGTTTCCATGCTGGAAAAAGTCTTATTTTGACGCCAGCAAACATATTTGATGCAAAGCTGTCATTTCAGCTCAAA
The DNA here is from genome assembly GCF_017976425.1 of Toxotes jaculatrix. Classification (NCBI taxonomy): domain Eukaryota; kingdom Metazoa; phylum Chordata; class Actinopteri; family Toxotidae; genus Toxotes; species Toxotes jaculatrix. Next base: position 48,924 of record NW_024469751.1, read on the forward strand.
CGGTAAAATTTCACCGTTCCTGGCCATATGAGACTGTTTTTCACAACGTTTGCCCTGAAAGTGCCAGGTACTGCAGATGAAAGAAACACACGGGAAAACTCTGCAAAATGCTTCTTCTAATGTAAAATAGTGTTTCCATGCTGGAAACAGTCTTATTTTGACGCCAGCAACATATTTTAGACACACCGTTCATTTCAGCACTAACTGACTGAAACTTGCCGTTTTAAGCGTTTCCAGCCATTCTCCGTGTGTCTGGGACACAGCGTGTGCCCTGAAAATGCCACACAGTACAAATCACAGAAACATACTTGAAAACTCTGCCAAATGCTTCTTCTAATGTAAAATAGTGTTTCCATGCTGGAAAAAGTCTTATTTTGACGCCAGCAACATATTTGATGCAAAGCTGTCATTTCAGCTCAAACGGTAAAATTTCACCGTTCCTGGCCATATGAGACTGTTTTTCACAACGTTTGCCCTGAAAGTGCCAGGTACTGCAGATGAAAGAAACACACGGGAAAACTCTGCCAAATGCTTCTTCTAATGTAAAATAGTGTTTCCATGCTGGAAAAAGTCTTATTTTGACGCCAGCAACATATTTGATGCAAAGCTGTCATTTCAGCTCAAACGGTCAAATTTCACCGTTCCTGGCCATATGAGACTGTTTTTCACAACGTTTGCCCTGAAAGTGCCAGGTACTGCAGATGAAAGAAACACACGGGAAAACTCTGCAAAATGCTTCTTCTAATGTAAAATAGTGTTTCCATGCTGGAAACAGTCTTATTTTGACGCCAGCAACATATTTTAGACACACCGTTCATTTCAGCACTAACTGACTGAAACTTGCCGTTTTAAGCGTTTCCAGCCATTCTCCGTGTGTCTGGGACACAGCGTGTGCCCTGAAAATGCCACACAGTACAAATCACAGAAACATACTTGAAAACTCTGCCAAATGCTTCTTCTAATGTAAAATAGTGTTTCCATGCTGGAAAAAGTCTTATTTTGACGCCAGCAACATATTTGATGCAAAGCTGTCATTTCAGCTCAAACGGTAAAATTTCACCGTTCCTGGCCATATGAGACTGTTTTTCACAACGTTTGCCCTGAAAGTGCCAGGTACTGCAGATGAAAGAAACACACGGGAAAACTCTGCCAAATGCTTCTTCTAATGTAAAATAGTGTTTCCATGCTGGAAAAAGTCTTATTTTGACGCCAGCAACATATTTGATGCAAAGCTGTCATTTCAGCTCAAACGGTAAAATTTCACCGTTCCTGGCCATATGAGACTGTTTTTCACAACGTTTGCCCTGAAAGTGCCAGGTACTGCAGATGAAAGAAACACACGGGAAAACTCTGCAAAATGCTTCTTCTAATGTAAAATAGTGTTTCCATGCTGGAA
>NW_024469752.1:10000-15000 GCF_017976425.1 Toxotes jaculatrix
TCCTAACTACTTTCTGGAGGAAGTTTTTCGGCTGTGACACTTAGTCATTTTTCCACTCAGGTTCGCATGCTGCGATCTGATTGGACGAGCGTTTTTCTTGAATAACTCCCGAACCGTACATCCTAGACACTTGGAAACCACGTTCGTCTAATATAATTCGACCATTCTGCATCCAACGGTACCACCCACGACTCTCTACGACCTTCCTGTCCGGAGATACAGGAAAAACAAACTTTATTTCGCCCATATCTCCGGACTCGAACGTTGTACAGGCTCGAGGGTGGTACCAATGGAAAGCCCGTACCCGAAAATAGGGGGGTACAAGGTGGTTTCATGTCTCTACGACCTTCCGTTCCCGAGATATGCACCTTTGAAGTTATCGTCGGGGGCGACGATAGGTGGTTTTCATCCCCTTAACCTAACCCTAACCCTAACCCTAACCCTAACCCTAACCCCTAACCCTAACCCCCTAACCCTAACCCTAACCCTAACCCTAACCCCCTAACCCTAACCCTAACCCTAACCCTAACCCTAACCCCCTAACCCTAACCCTAACCCTAACCCTAACCCCTAACCCTAACCCTAACCCTAACCCTAACCCTAAAGAAAGAGAGATCCCCACACCTAACCCTAACCCTAACCCTCATTTTCATGTTGATGGCTACTTATTGCATGTAGATCTCCATATATGATTTTGAAAAAACATCTCGCAAAATCACTACCAATCGACTCCAAATGGTCTGAAACGTGCTCCTAACTACTTTCTGGAGGAAGTTTTTCGGCTGTGACACTTAGTCATTTTTCCACTCAGGTTCGCATGCTGCGATCTGATTGGACGAGCGTTTTTCTTGAATAACTCCCGAACCGTACATCCTAGACACTTGGAAACCACGTTCGTCTAATATAATTCGACCATTCTGCATCCAACGGTACCACCCACGACTCTCTACGACCTTCCTGTCCGGAGATACAGGAAAAACAAACTTTATTTCGCCCATATCTCCGGACTCGAACGTTGTACAGGCTCGAGGGTGGTACCAATGGAAAGCCCGTACCCGGAAATAGGGGGGTACAAGGTGGTTTCATGTCTCTACGACCTTCCGTTCCCGAGATATGCACCTTTGAAGTTATCGTCGGGGGCGACGATAGGTGGTTTTCATCCCCTTAACCTAACCCTAACCCTAACCCTAACCCCTAACCCTAACCCTAACCCTAACCCTAAAGAAAGAGAGATCCCCACACCTAACCCTAACCCTAACCCTCATTTTCATGTTGATGGCTACTTATTGCATGTAGATCTCCATATATGATTTTGAAAAAACATCTCGCAAAATCACTACCAATCGACTCCAAATGGTCTGAAACGTGCTCCTAACTACTTTCTGGAGGAAGTTTTTCGGCTGTGACACTTAGTCATTTTTCCACTCAGGTTCGCATGCTGCGATCTGATTGGACGAGCGTTTTTCTTGAATAACTCCCGAACCGTACATCCTAGACACTTGGAAACCACGTTCGTCTAATATAATTCGACCATTCTGCATCCAACGGTACCACCCACGACTCTCTACGACCTTCCTGTCCGGAGATACAGGAAAAACAAACTTTATTTCGCCCATATCTCCGGACTCGAACGTTGTACAGGCTCGAGGGTGGTACCAATGGAAAGCCCGTACCCGGAAATAGGGGGGTACAAGGTGGTTTCATGTCTCTACGACCTTCCGTTCCCGAGATATGCACCTTTGAAGTTATCGTCGGGGGCGACGATAGGTGGTTTTCATCCCCTTAACCTAACCCTAACCCTAACCCTGGGGGATGGCCAGAGCACCACCTGTCTCCAATTGGAGACAGGCACCAACCCCTCGACCTAACCCCTAACCCTAACCCTAACCCACGATAGGTGGTTTTCATCCCCTTAACCTAACCCTAACCCTAACCCTAACACTTTTAACCCCTTCCCAACCCTAAAAACCTGACCTTAACTTTTCAAAAAGTACCACAAAAAGTGGGGTCCAAACGACTCACAAGGCTCTGAAACGTGCTCCTAACTACTTTCTGGAGGAAGTTTTTCGGCTGTGACACTTAGTCATTTTTCCACTCAGGTTCGCATGCTGCGATCTGATTGGACGAGCGTTTTTCTTGAATAACTCCCGAACCGTACATCCTAGACACTTGGAAACCACGTTCGTCTAATATAATTCGACCATTCTGCATCCAACGGTACCACCCACGACTCTCTACGACCTTCCTGTCCGGAGATACAGGAAAAACAAACTTTATTTCGCCCATATCTCCGGACTCGAACGTTGTACAGGCTCGAGGGTGGTACCAATGGAAAGCCCGTACCCGAAAATAGGGGGGTACAAGGTGGTTTCATGTCTCTACGACCTTCCGTTCCCGAGATATGCACCTTTGAAGTTATCGTCGGGGGCGACGATAGGTGGTTTTCATCCCCTTAACCTAACCCTAACCCCCTAACCCTAACCCTAACCCCTAACCCTAACCCCTAACCCTAACCCTAACCCTAACCCTAACCCTAACCCCTAACCCTAACCCTAACCCTAACCCTAACCCCTAACCCCTAACCCTAACCCTAACCCTAACCCTAACCCTAACCCTAACCCTAACCTAACCCTAACCCTAACCCTAACCCTAACCCCTAACCCTAACCCTAACAGGAAAAACAAACTTTATTTCGCCCATATCTCCGGACTCGAACGTTGTACAGGCTCGAGGGTGGTACCAATGGAAAGCCCGTACCCGAAAATAGGGGGGTACAAGGTGGTTTCATGTCTCTACGACCTTCCGTTCCCGAGATATGCACCTTTGAAGTTATCGTCGGGGGCGACGATAGGTGGTTTTCATCCCCTTAACCTAACCCTAACCCTAACCCCTAACCCTAACCCTAACCCTAACCCTAACCCCTAACCCCTAACCCCTAACCCTAACCCTTCCATTATTATGTCATTACTCATTTTCATGTTGATGGCTACTTATTGCATGTAGATCTCCATATATGATTTTGAAAAAACATCTCGCAAAATCACTACCAATCGACTCCAAATGGTCTGAAACGTGCTCCTAACTACTTTCTGGAGGAAGTTTTTCGGCTGTGACACTTAGTCATTTTTCCACTCAGGTTCGCATGCTGCGATCTGATTGGACGAGCGTTTTTCTTGAATAACTCCCGAACCGTACATCCTAGACACTTGGAAACCACGTTCGTCTAATATAATTCGACCATTCTGCATCCAACGGTACCACCCACGACTCTCTACGACCTTCCTGTCCGGAGATACAGGAAAAACAAACTTTATTTCGCCCATATCTCCGGACTCGAACGTTGTACAGGCTCGAGGGTGGTACCAATGGAAAGCCCGTACCCGGAAATAGGGGGGTACAAGGTGGTTTCATGTCTCTACGACCTTCCGTTCCCGAGATATGCACCTTTGAAGTTATCGTCGGGGGCGACGATAGGTGGTTTTCATCCCCTTAACCTAACCCTAACCCTAACCCTAACCCCTAACCCTAACCCTAACCCTAACCCTAAAGAAAGAGAGATCCCCACACCTAACCCTAACCCTAACCCTCATTTTCATGTTGATGGCTACTTATTGCATGTAGATCTCCATATATGATTTTGAAAAAACATCTCGCAAAATCACTACCAATCGACTCCAAATGGTCTGAAACGTGCTCCTAACTACTTTCTGGAGGAAGTTTTTCGGCTGTGACACTTAGTCATTTTTCCACTCAGGTTCGCATGCTGCGATCTGATTGGACGAGCGTTTTTCTTGAATAACTCCCGAACCGTACATCCTAGACACTTGGAAACCACGTTCGTCTAATATAATTCGACCATTCTGCATCCAACGGTACCACCCACGACTCTCTACGACCTTCCTGTCCGGAGATACAGGAAAAACAAACTTTATTTCGCCCATATCTCCGGACTCGAACGTTGTACAGGCTCGAGGGTGGTACCAATGGAAAGCCCGTACCCGGAAATAGGGGGGTACAAGGTGGTTTCATGTCTCTACGACCTTCCGTTCCCGAGATATGCACCTTTGAAGTTATCGTCGGGGGCGACGATAGGTGGTTTTCATCCCCTTAACCTAACCCTAACCCTAACCCTGGGGGATGGCCAGAGCACCACCTGTCTCCAATTGGAGACAGGCACCAACCCCTCGACCTAACCCCTAACCCTAACCCTAACCCACGATAGGTGGTTTTCATCCCCTTAACCTAACCCTAACCCTAACCCTAACACTTTTAACCCCTTCCCAACCCTAAAAACCTGACCTTAACTTTTCAAAAAGTACCACAAAAAGTGGGGTCCAAACGACTCACAAGGCTCTGAAACGTGCTCCTAACTACTTTCTGGAGGAAGTTTTTCGGCTGTGACACTTAGTCATTTTTCCACTCAGGTTCGCATGCTGCGATCTGATTGGACGAGCGTTTTTCTTGAATAACTCCCGAACCGTACATCCTAGACACTTGGAAACCACGTTCGTCTAATATAATTCGACCATTCTGCATCCAACGGTACCACCCACGACTCTCTACGACCTTCCTGTCCGGAGATACAGGAAAAACAAACTTTATTTCGCCCATATCTCCGGACTCGAACGTTGTACAGGCTCGAGGGTGGTACCAATGGAAAGCCCGTACCCGAAAATAGGGGGGTACAAGGTGGTTTCATGTCTCTACGACCTTCCGTTCCCGAGATATGCACCTTTGAAGTTATCGTCGGGGGCGACGATAGGTGGTTTTCATCCCCTTAACCTAACCCTAACCCTAACCCTAACACTTTTAACCCCTTCCCAACCCTAAAAACCTGACCTTAACTTTTCAAAAAGTACCACAAAAAGTGGGGTCCAAACGACTCACAAGGCTCTGAAACGTGCTCCTAACTACTTTCTGGAGGAAGTTTTTCGGCTGTGACACTTAGTCATTTTTCCACTCAGGTTCGCATGCTGCGATCTGATTGGACGAGCGTTTTT
>NW_024469752.1:22500-50214 GCF_017976425.1 Toxotes jaculatrix
TTTGAAAAAACATCTCGCAAAATCACTACCAATCGACTCCAAATGGTCTGAAACGTGCTCCTAACTACTTTCTGGAGGAAGTTTTTCGGCTGTGACACTTAGTCATTTTTCCACTCAGGTTCGCATGCTGCGATCTGATTGGACGAGCGTTTTTCTTGAATAACTCCCGAACCGTACATCCTAGACACTTGGAAACCACGTTCGTCTAATATAATTCGACCATTCTGCATCCAACGGTACCACCCACGACTCTCTACGACCTTCCTGTCCGGAGATACAGGAAAAACAAACTTTATTTCGCCCATATCTCCGGACTCGAACGTTGTACAGGCTCGAGGGTGGTACCAATGGAAAGCCCGTACCCGAAAATAGGGGGGTACAAGGTGGTTTCATGTCTCTACGACCTTCCGTTCCCGAGATATGCACCTTTGAAGTTATCGTCGGGGGCGACGATAGGTGGTTTTCATCCCCTTAACCTAACCCTAACCCTAACCCTAACCCTAACCCTAACCCCTAACCCTAACCCTAACCCTAACCCTAACCCTAACCCTAACGTTGTACAGGCTCGAGGGTGGTACCAATGGAAAGCCCGTACCCGAAAATAGGGGGGTACAAGGTGGTTTCATGTCTCTACGACCTTCCGTTCCCGAGATATGCACCTTTGAAGTTATCGTCGGGGGCGACGATAGGTGGTTTTCATCCCCTTAACCCTAACCCCCTAACCCTAACCCTACCCCTAACCCCTAACCCTAACCCTAACCCTAACCCTAACCCTAACCCTAAGTTATCGTCGGGGGCGACGATAGGTGGTTTTCATCCCCTTAACCCTAACCCTAACCCTAACCCTAACCCTAACCCTTACCCCTGTACCCTAACCCTAACCCCTAACCCCTAACCCTAACCCCCCCTAACCCTAACCCCTAACCCTAACCCTCACTGAAACACAACTAAAGATTCCATTATTATGTCATTAGTCATTTTCATGTTGATGGCTACTTATTGCATGTAGATCTCCATATATGATTTTGAAAAAACATCTCGCAAAATCACTACCAATCGACTCCAAATGGTCTGAAACGTGCTCCTAACTACTTTCTGGAGGAAGTTTTTCGGCTGTGACACTTAGTCATTTTTCCACTCAGGTTCGCATGCTGCGATCTGATTGGACGAGCGTTTTTCTTGAATAACTCCCGAACCGTACATCCTAGACACTTGGAAACCACGTTCGTCTAATATAATTCGACCATTCTGCATCCAACGGTACCACCCACGACTCTCTACGACCTTCCTGTCCGGAGATACAGGAAAAACAAACTTTATTTCGCCCATATCTCCGGACTCGAACGTTGTACAGGCTCGAGGGTGGTACCAATGGAAAGCCCGTACCCGAAAATAGGGGGGTACAAGGTGGTTTCATGTCTCTACGACCTTCCGTTCCCGAGATATGCACCTTTGAAGTTATCGTCGGGGGCGACGATAGGTGGTTTTCATCCCCTTAACCCTAACCCCTAACCCTAAACCTATATCCCCTATACCCCAATCTATTCTTTTACTAAACCCTCTCCTAAAGCCGTTGAAGGAACCATGATCCCCAATCAGGGGACGATAGATTAACAAGTAACAGAGGAGTCCAATGAATCAAAGACGATCACGTGGAAAAGAAAAACTGACAAGCTAAATGTCCAACTGCAACTAAGCACATAACCCTGGAAACACTGCATTTTATGAAATAAAATAGGGCAGATAATAAAAACAATGAGGATGATGAATATCTGTATGGTGTGGAGATGTGTGGGCCTATGTGCATGATTTTTGACATTTTATTGATATTGCATGTTTTTTTCTCCTATTTATTCCTATTTCTTCTGTGATTCTCACATATATGGCACTTTAACTAATCTACTTAAGGACTTATCTTAATGTTATTTATTGCCTGGTTTGTCTTTTATTGTATATATTTATATAACCTCTATCAGCCCTTGCAGATGAATCCAGGTTCTCCTTAGAGGGAGGAGGTGGCAATCTCCGTCCCAGACCCACAATGAAGGGGAATCCAGTTGGTCTTCTAAAAATAACAAAAAGGAAAAAAGAAAGAGAAAAAGAGAGGGGGGAACAATGACAACAATATAAATTTGACTTAACCTCTCAGGAAAAAGTAAAAAAGAAAAATACAAACCATAAATGGAAGTGCGGGAGGTGACATTGTGCAGGCACCTGTGCCAGTGCACTGAATTCACAATGTGTGATTTTTTAAGAATTACATTTTCCAAAACTAACCCTTTCCATGCTGGAAAAAGTCTTATTTTGACGCCAGCAACATATTTTAGACACACCGTTCATTTCAGCACTAACTGACTAAAACTTGCCGTTTTCAGCGTTTCCAGCCATTCTCTGTGTGTCTGGGACACAGCGTGTGCCCTGAAAATGCCACGCAGTGCAAATCACAGAAACATACTTGAAAACTCTGCAAAATGCTTCTTCTAATGTAAAATATTGTTTCCATGCTGGAAAAAGTCTTATTTTGACGCCGGCAACATATTTTAGACACACCGTTCATTTCAGCTCTAACAGTAAAATTTGACCGTTCATGCCAATTTGAGAGTGTTTTTCACAACGTTTGCCCTGAAAGTGCCAGGTACTGCAGATGACAGAAACACACGGGAAAACTCTGCAAAATGCTTCTTCTAATGTAAAATAGTGTTTCCATGCTGGAAAAAGTCTTATTTTGACGCCAGCAACATATTTGATGCAAAGCTGTCATTTCAGCTCAAACGGTAAAATTTCACCGTTCCTGGCCATATGAGACTGTTTTTCACAACGTTTGCCCTGAAAGTGCCAGGTACTGCAGATGAAAGAAACACACGGGAAAACTCTGCCAAATGCTTCTTCTAATGTAAAATAGTGTTTCCATGCTGGAAAAAGTCTTATTTTGACGCCAGCAACATATTTTAGACACACCGTTCATTACAGCACTAACTGAAACTTGCCGTTTTAAGCGTTTCCAGCCATTCTGTGCTTCTGGGACACAGCGTGTGCCCCGAAAATGCCACACAGTACAAATCACAGAAACATACTTGAAAACTCAGCAAAATGCTTCTTCTAATGTAAAATAGTGTTTCCATGCTGGAAAAAGTCTTATTTTGACGCCAGCAACATATTTGATGCAAAGCTGTCATTTCAGCTCAAACGGTAAAATTTCACCGTTCCTGGCCATATGAGACTGTTTTTCACAACGTTTGCCCTGAAAGTGCCAGGTACTGCAGATGAAAGAAACACACGGGAAAACTCAGCAAAATGCTTCTTCTAATGTAAAATAGTGTTTCCATGCTGGAAAAAGTCTTATTTTGACGCCGGCAACATATTTTAGACACACCGTTCATTTCAGCTCTAACAGTAAAATTTGACCGTTCATGCCAATTTGAGAGTGTTTTTCACAACGTTTGCCCTGAAAGTGCCAGGTACTGCAGATGACAGAAACACACGGGAAAACTCTGCCAAATGCTTCTTCTAATGTAAAATAGTGTTTCCATGCTGGAAAAAGTCTTATTTTGACGCCAGCAACATATTTGATGCAAAGCTGTCATTTCAGCTCAAACGGTAAAATTTCACCGTTCCTGGCCATATGAGACTGTTTTTCACAACGTTTGCCCTGAAAGTGCCAGGTACTGCAGATGAAAGAAACACACGGGAAAACTCTGCAAAATGCTTCTTCTAATGTAAAATAGTGTTTCCATGCTGGAAAAAGTCTTATTTTGACGCCAGCAACATATTTTAGACACACCGTTCATTTCAGCACTAACTGACTGAAACTTGCCGTTTTAAGCGTTTCCAGCCATTCTCCGTGTGTCTGGGACACAGCGTGTGCCCTGAAAATGCCACACAGTACAAATCACAGAAACATACTTGAAAACTCTGCCAAATGCTTCTTCTAATGTAAAATAGTGTTTCCATGCTGGAAAAAGTCTTATTTTGACGCCAGCAACATATTTTAGACACACCGTTCATTTCAGCACTAACTGACTGAAACTTGCCGTTTTAAGCGTTTCCAGCCATTCTCCGTGTGTCTGGGACACAGCGTGTGCCCTGAAAATGCCACACAGTACAAATCACAGAAACATACTTGAAAACTCTGCCAAATGCTTCTTCTAATGTAAAATAGTGTTTCCATGCTGGAAAAAGTCTTATTTTGACGCCAGCAACATATTTGATGCAAAGCTGTCATTTCAGCTCAAACGGTAAAATTTCACCGTTCCTGGCCATATGAGACTGTTTTTCACAACGTTTGCCCTGAAAGTGCCAGGTACTGCAGATGAAAGAAACACACGGGAAAACTCTGCCAAATGCTTCTTCTAATGTAAAATAGTGTTTCCATGCTGGAAAAAGTCTTATTTTGACGCCAGCAACATATTTGATGCAAAGCTGTCATTTCAGCTCAAACGGTAAAATTTCACCGTTCCTGGCCATATGAGACTGTTTTTCACAACGTTTGCCCTGAAAGTGCCAGGTACTGCAGATGAAAGAAACACACGGGAAAACTCTGCAAAATGCTTCTTCTAATGTAAAATAGTGTTTCCATGCTGGAAACAGTCTTATTTTGACGCCAGCAACATATTTTAGACACACCGTTCATTTCAGCACTAACTGACTGAAACTTGCCGTTTTAAGCGTTTCCAGCCATTCTCCGTGTGTCTGGGACACAGCGTGTGCCCTGAAAATGCCACACAGTACAAATCACAGAAACATACTTGAAAACTCTGCCAAATGCTTCTTCTAATGTAAAATAGTGTTTCCATGCTGGAAAAAGTCTTATTTTGACGCCAGCAACATATTTGATGCAAAGCTGTCATTTCAGCTCAAACGGTAAAATTTCACCGTTCCTGGCCATATGAGACTGTTTTTCACAACGTTTGCCCTGAAAGTGCCAGGTACTGCAGATGAAAGAAACACACGGGAAAACTCTGCCAAATGCTTCTTCTAATGTAAAATAGTGTTTCCATGCTGGAAAAAGTCTTATTTTGACGCCAGCAACATATTTGATGCAAAGCTGTCATTTCAGCTCAAACGGTAAAATTTCACCGTTCCTGGCCATATGAGACTGTTTTTCACAACGTTTGCCCTGAAAGTGCCAGGTACTGCAGATGAAAGAAACACACGGGAAAACTCTGCAAAATGCTTCTTCTAATGTAAAATAGTGTTTCCATGCTGGAAACAGTCTTATTTTGACGCCAGCAACATATTTTAGACACACCGTTCATTTCAGCACTAACTGACTGAAACTTGCCGTTTTAAGCGTTTCCAGCCATTCTCCGTGTGTCTGGGACACAGCGTGTGCCCTGAAAATGCCACACAGTACAAATCACAGAAACATACTTGAAAACTCTGCCAAATGCTTCTTCTAATGTAAAATAGTGTTTCCATGCTGGAAAAAGTCTTATTTTGACGCCAGCAACATATTTGATGCAAAGCTGTCATTTCAGCTCAAACGGTAAAATTTCACCGTTCCTGGCCATATGAGACTGTTTTTCACAACGTTTGCCCTGAAAGTGCCAGGTACTGCAGATGAAAGAAACACACGGGAAAACTCTGCAAAATGCTTCTTCTAATGTAAAATAGTGTTTCCATGCTGGAAACAGTCTTATTTTGACGCCAGCAACATATTTTAGACACACCGTTCATTTCAGCACTAACTGACTGAAACTTGCCGTTTTAAGCGTTTCCAGCCATTCTCCGTGTGTCTGGGACACAGCGTGTGCCCTGAAAATGCCACACAGTACAAATCACAGAAACATACTTGAAAACTCTGCCAAATGCTTCTTCTAATGTAAAATAGTGTTTCCATGCTGGAAAAAGTCTTATTTTGACGCCAGCAACATATTTGATGCAAAGCTGTCATTTCAGCTCAAACGGTAAAATTTCACCGTTCCTGGCCATATGAGACTGTTTTTCACAACGTTTGCCCTGAAAGTGCCAGGTACTGCAGATGAAAGAAACACACGGGAAAACTCTGCAAAATGCTTCTTCTAATGTAAAATAGTGTTTCCATGCTGGAAACAGTCTTATTTTGACGCCAGCAACATATTTTAGACACACCGTTCATTTCAGCACTAACTGACTGAAACTTGCCGTTTTAAGCGTTTCCAGCCATTCTCCGTGTGTCTGGGACACAGCGTGTGCCCTGAAAATGCCACACAGTACAAATCACAGAAACATACTTGAAAACTCTGCCAAATGCTTCTTCTAATGTAAAATAGTGTTTCCATGCTGGAAAAAGTCTTATTTTGACGCCAGCAACATATTTGATGCAAAGCTGTCATTTCAGCTCAAACGGTAAAATTTCACCGTTCCTGGCCATATGAGACTGTTTTTCACAACGTTTGCCCTGAAAGTGCCAGGTACTGCAGATGAAAGAAACACACGGGAAAACTCTGCCAAATGCTTCTTCTAATGTAAAATAGTGTTTCCATGCTGGAAACAGTCTTATTTTGACGCCAGCAACATATTTTAGACACACCGTTCATTTCAGCACTAACTGACTGAAACTTGCCGTTTTAAGCGTTTCCAGCCATTCTCCGTGTGTCTGGGACACAGCGTGTGCCCTGAAAATGCCACACAGTACAAATCACAGAAACATACTTGAAAACTCTGCCAAATGCTTCTTCTAATGTAAAATAGTGTTTCCATGCTGGAAAAAGTCTTATTTTGACGCCAGCAACATATTTGATGCAAAGCTGTCATTTCAGCTCAAACGGTAAAATTTCACCGTTCCTGGCCATATGAGACTGTTTTTCACAACGTTTGCCCTGAAAGTGCCAGGTACTGCAGATGAAAGAAACACACGGGAAAACTCTGCAAAATGCTTCTTCTAATGTAAAATAGTGTTTCCATGCTGGAAAAAGTCTTATTTTGACGCCAGCAACATATTTGATGCAAAGCTGTCATTTCAGCTCAAACGGTAAAATTTCACCGTTCCTGGCCATATGAGACTGTTTTTCACAACGTTTGCCCTGAAAGTGCCAGGTACTGCAGATGAAAGAAACACACGGGAAAACTCTGCAAAATGCTTCTTCTAATGTAAAATAGTGTTTCCATGCTGGAAACAGTCTTATTTTGACGCCAGCAACATATTTTAGACACACCGTTCATTTCAGCACTAACTGACTGAAACTTGCCGTTTTAAGCGTTTCCAGCCATTCTCCGTGTGTCTGGGACACAGCGTGTGCCCTGAAAATGCCACACAGTACAAATCACAGAAACATACTTGAAAACTCTGCCAAATGCTTCTTCTAATGTAAAATAGTGTTTCCATGCTGGAAAAAGTCTTATTTTGACGCCAGCAACATATTTGATGCAAAGCTGTCATTTCAGCTCAAACGGTAAAATTTCACCGTTCCTGGCCATATGAGACTGTTTTTCACAACGTTTGCCCTGAAAGTGCCAGGTACTGCAGATGAAAGAAACACACGGGAAAACTCTGCCAAATGCTTCTTCTAATGTAAAATAGTGTTTCCATGCTGGAAAAAGTCTTATTTTGACGCCAGCAACATATTTGATGCAAAGCTGTCATTTCAGCTCAAACGGTAAAATTTCACCGTTCCTGGCCATATGAGACTGTTTTTCACAACGTTTGCCCTGAAAGTGCCAGGTACTGCAGATGAAAGAAACACACGGGAAAACTCTGCCAAATGCTTCTTCTAATGTAAAATAGTGTTTCCATGCTGGAAACAGTCTTATTTTGACGCCAGCAACATATTTTAGACACACCGTTCATTTCAGCACTAACTGACTGAAACTTGCCGTTTTAAGCGTTTCCAGCCATTCTCCGTGTGTCTGGGACACAGCGTGTGCCCTGAAAATGCCACACAGTACAAATCACAGAAACATACTTGAAAACTCTGCCAAATGCTTCTTCTAATGTAAAATAGTGTTTCCATGCTGGAAAAAGTCTTATTTTGACGCCAGCAACATATTTGATGCAAAGCTGTCATTTCAGCTCAAACGGTAAAATTTCACCGTTCCTGGCCATATGAGACTGTTTTTCACAACGTTTGCCCTGAAAGTGCCAGGTACTGCAGATGAAAGAAACACACGGGAAAACTCTGCCAAATGCTTCTTCTAATGTAAAATAGTGTTTCCATGCTGGAAAAAGTCTTATTTTGACGCCAGCAACATATTTGATGCAAAGCTGTCATTTCAGCTCAAACGGTAAAATTTCACCGTTCCTGGCCATATGAGACTGTTTTTCACAACGTTTGCCCTGAAAGTGCCAGGTACTGCAGATGAAAGAAACACACGGGAAAACTCTGCAAAATGCTTCTTCTAATGTAAAATAGTGTTTCCATGCTGGAAACAGTCTTATTTTGACGCCAGCAACATATTTTAGACACACCGTTCATTTCAGCACTAACTGACTGAAACTTGCCGTTTTAAGCGTTTCCAGCCATTCTCCGTGTGTCTGGGACACAGCGTGTGCCCTGAAAATGCCACACAGTACAAATCACAGAAACATACTTGAAAACTCTGCCAAATGCTTCTTCTAATGTAAAATAGTGTTTCCATGCTGGAAAAAGTCTTATTTTGACGCCAGCAACATATTTGATGCAAAGCTGTCATTTCAGCTCAAACGGTAAAATTTCACCGTTCCTGGCCATATGAGACTGTTTTTCACAACGTTTGCCCTGAAAGTGCCAGGTACTGCAGATGAAAGAAACACACGGGAAAACTCTGCCAAATGCTTCTTCTAATGTAAAATAGTGTTTCCATGCTGGAAAAAGTCTTATTTTGACGCCAGCAACATATTTGATGCAAAGCTGTCATTTCAGCTCAAACGGTAAAATTTCACCGTTCCTGGCCATATGAGACTGTTTTTCACAACGTTTGCCCTGAAAGTGCCAGGTACTGCAGATGAAAGAAACACACGGGAAAACTCTGCAAAATGCTTCTTCTAATGTAAAATAGTGTTTCCATGCTGGAAACAGTCTTATTTTGACGCCAGCAACATATTTTAGACACACCGTTCATTTCAGCACTAACTGACTGAAACTTGCCGTTTTAAGCGTTTCCAGCCATTCTCCGTGTGTCTGGGACACAGCGTGTGCCCTGAAAATGCCACACAGTACAAATCACAGAAACATACTTGAAAACTCTGCCAAATGCTTCTTCTAATGTAAAATAGTGTTTCCATGCTGGAAAAAGTCTTATTTTGACGCCAGCAACATATTTGATGCAAAGCTGTCATTTCAGCTCAAACGGTAAAATTTCACCGTTCCTGGCCATATGAGACTGTTTTTCACAACGTTTGCCCTGAAAGTGCCAGGTACTGCAGATGAAAGAAACACACGGGAAAACTCTGCAAAATGCTTCTTCTAATGTAAAATAGTGTTTCCATGCTGGAAACAGTCTTATTTTGACGCCAGCAACATATTTTAGACACACCGTTCATTTCAGCACTAACTGACTGAAACTTGCCGTTTTAAGCGTTTCCAGCCATTCTCCGTGTGTCTGGGACACAGCGTGTGCCCTGAAAATGCCACACAGTACAAATCACAGAAACATACTTGAAAACTCTGCCAAATGCTTCTTCTAATGTAAAATAGTGTTTCCATGCTGGAAAAAGTCTTATTTTGACGCCAGCAACATATTTGATGCAAAGCTGTCATTTCAGCTCAAACGGTAAAATTTCACCGTTCCTGGCCATATGAGACTGTTTTTCACAACGTTTGCCCTGAAAGTGCCAGGTACTGCAGATGAAAGAAACACACGGGAAAACTCAGCAAAATGCTTCTTCTAATGTAAAATAGTGTTTCCATGCTGGAAAAAGTCTTATTTTGACGCCAGCAACATATTTGATGCAAAGCTGTCATTTCAGCTCAAACGGTAAAATTTCACCGTTCCTGGCCATATGAGACTGTTTTTCACAACGTTTGCCCTGAAAGTGCCAGGTACTGCAGATGAAAGAAACACACGGGAAAACTCTGCCAAATGCTTCTTCTAATGTAAAATAGTGTTTCCATGCTGGAAACAGTCTTATTTTGACGCCAGCAACATATTTTAGACACACCGTTCATTTCAGCACTAACTGACTGAAACTTGCCGTTTTAAGCGTTTCCAGCCATTCTCCGTGTGTCTGGGACACAGCGTGTGCCCTGAAAATGCCACACAGTACAAATCACAGAAACATACTTGAAAACTCTGCCAAATGCTTCTTCTAATGTAAAATAGTGTTTCCATGCTGGAAAAAGTCTTATTTTGACGCCAGCAACATATTTGATGCAAAGCTGTCATTTCAGCTCAAACGGTAAAATTTCACCGTTCCTGGCCATATGAGACTGTTTTTCACAACGTTTGCCCTGAAAGTGCCAGGTACTGCAGATGAAAGAAACACACGGGAAAACTCTGCCAAATGCTTCTTCTAATGTAAAATAGTGTTTCCATGCTGGAAAAAGTCTTATTTTGACGCCAGCAACATATTTGATGCAAAGCTGTCATTTCAGCTCAAACGGTAAAATTTCACCGTTCCTGGCCATATGAGACTGTTTTTCACAACGTTTGCCCTGAAAGTGCCAGGTACTGCAGATGAAAGAAACACACGGGAAAACTCTGCAAAATGCTTCTTCTAATGTAAAATAGTGTTTCCATGCTGGAAACAGTCTTATTTTGACGCCAGCAACATATTTTAGACACACCGTTCATTTCAGCACTAACTGACTGAAACTTGCCGTTTTAAGCGTTTCCAGCCATTCTCCGTGTGTCTGGGACACAGCGTGTGCCCTGAAAATGCCACACAGTACAAATCACAGAAACATACTTGAAAACTCTGCCAAATGCTTCTTCTAATGGAAAATAGTGTTTCCATGCTGGAAAAAGTCTTATTTTGACGCCAGCAACATATTTGATGCAAAGCTGTCATTTCAGCTCAAACGGTAAAATTTCACCGTTCCTGGCCATATGAGACTGTTTTTCACAACGTTTGCCCTGAAAGTGCCAGGTACTGCAGATGAAAGAAACACACGGGAAAACTCTGCAAAATGCTTCTTCTAATGTAAAATAGTGTTTCCATGCTGGAAAAAGTCTTATTTTGACGCCAGCAACATATTTTAGACACACCGTTCATTTCAGCACTAACTGACTGAAACTTGCCGTTTTAAGCGTTTCCAGCCATTCTCCGTGTGTCTGGGACACAGCGTGTGCCCTGAAAATGCCACACAGTACAAATCACAGAAACATACTTGAAAACTCTGCCAAATGCTTCTTCTAATGTAAAATAGTGTTTCCATGCTGGAAAAAGTCTTATTTTGACGCCAGCAACATATTTGATGCAAAGCTGTCATTTCAGCTCAAACGGTAAAATTTCACCGTTCCTGGCCATATGAGACTGTTTTTCACAACGTTTGCCCTGAAAGTGCCAGGTACTGCAGATGAAAGAAACACACGGGAAAACTCAGCAAAATGCTTCTTCTAATGTAAAATAGTGTTTCCATGCTGGAAAAAGTCTTATTTTGACGCCAGCAACATATTTGATGCAAAGCTGTCATTTCAGCTCAAACGGTAAAATTTCACCGTTCCTGGCCATATGAGACTGTTTTTCACAACGTTTGCCCTGAAAGTGCCAGGTACTGCAGATGAAAGAAACACACGGGAAAACTCTGCAAAATGCTTCTTCTAATGTAAAATAGTGTTTCCATGCTGGAAACAGTCTTATTTTGACGCCAGCAACATATTTGATGCAAAGCTGTCATTTCAGCTCAAACGGTAAAATTTCACCGTTCCTGGCCATATGAGACTGTTTTTCACAACGTTTGCCCTGAAAGTGCCAGGTACTGCAGATGAAAGAAACACACGGGAAAACTCAGCAAAATGCTTCTTCTAATGTAAAATAGTGTTTCCATGCTGGAAACAGTCTTATTTTGACGCCAGCAACATATTTTAGACACACCGTTCATTTCAGCACTAACTGACTGAAACTTGCCGTTTTAAGCGTTTCCAGCCATTCTCCGTGTGTCTGGGACACAGCGTGTGCCCTGAAAATGCCACACAGTACAAATCACAGAAACATACTTGAAAACTCTGCCAAATGCTTCTTCTAATGTAAAATAGTGTTTCCATGCTGGAAAAAGTCTTATTTTGACGCCAGCAACATATTTGATGCAAAGCTGTCATTTCAGCTCAAACGGTAAAATTTCACCGTTCCTGGCCATATGAGACTGTTTTTCACAACGTTTGCCCTGAAAGTGCCAGGTACTGCAGATGAAAGAAACACACGGGAAAACTCTGCAAAATGCTTCTTCTAATGTAAAATAGTGTTTCCATGCTGGAAACAGTCTTATTTTGACGCCAGCAACATATTTTAGACACACCGTTCATTTCAACACTAACTGACTGAAACTTGCCGTTTTAAGCGTTTCCAGCCATTCTCCGTGTGTCTGGGACACAGCGTGTGCCCTGAAAATGCCACACAGTACAAATCACAGAAACATACTTGAAAACTCTGCCAAATGCTTCTTCTAATGTAAAATAGTGTTTCCATGCTGGAAAAAGTCTTATTTTGACGCCAGCAACATATTTGATGCAAAGCTGTCATTTCAGCTCAAACGGTAAAATTTCACCGTTCCTGGCCATATGAGACTGTTTTTCACAACGTTTGCCCTGAAAGTGCCAGGTACTGCAGATGAAAGAAACACACGGGAAAACTCAGCAAAATGCTTCTTCTAATGTAAAATAGTGTTTCCATGCTGGAAAAAGTCTTATTTTGACGCCAGCAACATATTTGATGCAAAGCTGTCATTTCAGCTCAAACGGTAAAATTTCACCGTTCCTGGCCATATGAGACTGTTTTTCACAACGTTTGCCCTGAAAGTGCCAGGTACTGCAGATGAAAGAAACACACGGGAAAACTCAGCAAAATGCTTCTTCTAATGTAAAATAGTGTTTCCATGCTGGAAACAGTCTTATTTTGACGCCAGCAACATATTTTAGACACACCGTTCATTTCAGCACTAACTGACTGAAACTTGCCGTTTTAAGCGTTTCCAGCCATTCTCCGTGTGTCTGGGACACAGCGTGTGCCCTGAAAATGCCACACAGTACAAATCACAGAAACATACTTGAAAACTCTGCCAAATGCTTCTTCTAATGTAAAATAGTGTTTCCATGCTGGAAAAAGTCTTATTTTGACGCCAGCAACATATTTGATGCAAAGCTGTCATTTCAGCTCAAACGGTAAAATTTCACCGTTCCTGGCCATATGAGACTGTTTTTCACAACGTTTGCCCTGAAAGTGCCAGGTACTGCAGATGAAAGAAACACACGGGAAAACTCTGCCAAATGCTTCTTCTAATGTAAAATAGTGTTTCCATGCTGGAAAAAGTCTTATTTTGACGCCAGCAACATATTTGATGCAAAGCTGTCATTTCAGCTCAAACGGTAAAATTTCACCGTTCCTGGCCATATGAGACTGTTTTTCACAACGTTTGCCCTGAAAGTGCCAGGTACTGCAGATGAAAGAAACACACGGGAAAACTCTGCAAAATGCTTCTTCTAATGTAAAATAGTGTTTCCATGCTGGAAAAAGTCTTATTTTGACGCCAGCAACATATTTTAGACACACCGTTCATTTCAGCACTAACTGACTGAAACTTGCCGTTTTAAGCGTTTCCAGCCATTCTCCGTGTGTCTGGGACACAGCGTGTGCCCTGAAAATGCCACACAGTACAAATCACAGAAACATACTTGAAAACTCTGCCAAATGCTTCTTCTAATGGAAAATAGTGTTTCCATGCTGGAAAAAGTCTTATTTTGACGCCAGCAACATATTTGATGCAAAGCTGTCATTTCAGCTCAAACGGTAAAATTTCACCGTTCCTGGCCATATGAGACTGTTTTTCACAACGTTTGCCCTGAAAGTGCCAGGTACTGCAGATGAAAGAAACACACGGGAAAACTCAGCAAAATGCTTCTTCTAATGTAAAATAGTGTTTCCATGCTGGAAACAGTCTTATTTTGACGCCAGCAACATATTTTAGACACACCGTTCATTTCAGCACTAACTGACTGAAACTTGCCGTTTTAAGCGTTTCCAGCCATTCTCCGTGTGTCTGGGACACAGCGTGTGCCCTGAAAATGCCACACAGTACAAATCACAGAAACATACTTGAAAACTCTGCCAAATGCTTCTTCTAATGTAAAATAGTGTTTCCATGCTGGAAAAAGTCTTATTTTGACGCCAGCAACATATTTGATGCAAAGCTGTCATTTCAGCTCAAACGGTAAAATTTCACCGTTCCTGGCCATATGAGACTGTTTTTCACAACGTTTGCCCTGAAAGTGCCAGGTACTGCAGATGAAAGAAACACACGGGAAAACTCTGCCAAATGCTTCTTCTAATGTAAAATAGTGTTTCCATGCTGGAAAAAGTCTTATTTTGACGCCAGCAACATATTTGATGCAAAGCTGTCATTTCAGCTCAAACGGTAAAATTTCACCGTTCCTGGCCATATGAGACTGTTTTTCACAACGTTTGCCCTGAAAGTGCCAGGTACTGCAGATGAAAGAAACACACGGGAAAACTCTGCAAAATGCTTCTTCTAATGTAAAATAGTGTTTCCATGCTGGAAAAAGTCTTATTTTGACGCCAGCAACATATTTTAGACACACCGTTCATTTCAGCACTAACTGACTGAAACTTGCCGTTTTAAGCGTTTCCAGCCATTCTCCGTGTGTCTGGGACACAGCGTGTGCCCTGAAAATGCCACACAGTACAAATCACAGAAACATACTTGAAAACTCTGCCAAATGCTTCTTCTAATGTAAAATAGTGTTTCCATGCTGGAAAAAGTCTTATTTTGACGCCAGCAACATATTTGATGCAAAGCTGTCATTTCAGCTCAAACGGTAAAATTTCACCGTTCCTGGCCATATGAGACTGTTTTTCACAACGTTTGCCCTGAAAGTGCCAGGTACTGCAGATGAAAGAAACACACGGGAAAACTCTGCAAAATGCTTCTTCTAATGTAAAATAGTGTTTCCATGCTGGAAACAGTCTTATTTTGACGCCAGCAACATATTTTAGACACACCGTTCATTTCAGCACTAACTGACTGAAACTTGCCGTTTTAAGCGTTTCCAGCCATTCTCCGTGTGTCTGGGACACAGCGTGTGCCCTGAAAATGCCACACAGTACAAATCACAGAAACATACTTGAAAACTCTGCCAAATGCTTCTTCTAATGTAAAATAGTGTTTCCATGCTGGAAAAAGTCTTATTTTGACGCCAGCAACATATTTGATGCAAAGCTGTCATTTCAGCTCAAACGGTAAAATTTCACCGTTCCTGGCCATATGAGACTGTTTTTCACAACGTTTGCCCTGAAAGTGCCAGGTACTGCAGATGAAAGAAACACACGGGAAAACTCAGCAAAATGCTTCTTCTAATGTAAAATAGTGTTTCCATGCTGGAAACAGTCTTATTTTGACGCCAGCAACATATTTTAGACACACCGTTCATTTCAGCACTAACTGACTGAAACTTGCCGTTTTAAGCGTTTCCAGCCATTCTCCGTGTGTCTGGGACACAGCGTGTGCCCTGAAAATGCCACACAGTACAAATCACAGAAACATACTTGAAAACTCTGCCAAATGCTTCTTCTAATGTAAAATAGTGTTTCCATGCTGGAAAAAGTCTTATTTTGACGCCAGCAACATATT
Organism: Toxotes jaculatrix; assembly: GCF_017976425.1. Taxonomy (NCBI): domain Eukaryota; kingdom Metazoa; phylum Chordata; class Actinopteri; family Toxotidae; genus Toxotes; species Toxotes jaculatrix. The sequence goes on from NW_024469752.1 coordinate 38,199, forward strand.
TGATGCAAAGCTGTCATTTCAGCTCAAACGGTAAAATTTCACCGTTCCTGGCCATATGAGACTGTTTTTCACAACGTTTGCCCTGAAAGTGCCAGGTACTGCAGATGAAAGAAACACACGGGAAAACTCTGCCAAATGCTTCTTCTAATGTAAAATAGTGTTTCCATGCTGGAAAAAGTCTTATTTTGACGCCAGCAACATATTTGATGCAAAGCTGTCATTTCAGCTCAAACGGTAAAATTTCACCGTTCCTGGCCATATGAGACTGTTTTTCACAACGTTTGCCCTGAAAGTGCCAGGTACTGCAGATGAAAGAAACACACGGGAAAACTCAGCAAAATGCTTCTTCTAATGTAAAATAGTGTTTCCATGCTGGAAAAAGTCTTATTTTGACGCCAGCAACATATTTGATGCAAAGCTGTCATTTCAGCTCAAACGGTAAAATTTCACCGTTCCTGGCCATATGAGACTGTTTTTCACAACGTTTGCCCTGAAAGTGCCAGGTACTGCAGATGAAAGAAACACACGGGAAAACTCAGCAAAATGCTTCTTCTAATGTAAAATAGTGTTTCCATGCTGGAAACAGTCTTATTTTGACGCCAGCAACATATTTTAGACACACCGTTCATTTCAGCACTAACTGACTGAAACTTGCCGTTTTAAGCGTTTCCAGCCATTCTCCGTGTGTCTGGGACACAGCGTGTGCCCTGAAAATGCCACACAGTACAAATCACAGAAACATACTTGAAAACTCTGCCAAATGCTTCTTCTAATGTAAAATAGTGTTTCCATGCTGGAAAAAGTCTTATTTTGACGCCAGCAACATATTTGATGCAAAGCTGTCATTTCAGCTCAAACGGTAAAATTTCACCGTTCCTGGCCATATGAGACTGTTTTTCACAACGTTTGCCCTGAAAGTGCCAGGTACTGCAGATGAAAGAAACACACGGGAAAACTCTGCCAAATGCTTCTTCTAATGTAAAATAGTGTTTCCATGCTGGAAAAAGTCTTATTTTGACGCCAGCAACATATTTGATGCAAAGCTGTCATTTCAGCTCAAACGGTAAAATTTCACCGTTCCTGGCCATATGAGACTGTTTTTCACAACGTTTGCCCTGAAAGTGCCAGGTACTGCAGATGAAAGAAACACACGGGAAAACTCTGCAAAATGCTTCTTCTAATGTAAAATAGTGTTTCCATGCTGGAAAAAGTCTTATTTTGACGCCAGCAACATATTTTAGACACACCGTTCATTTCAGCACTAACTGACTGAAACTTGCCGTTTTAAGCGTTTCCAGCCATTCTCCGTGTGTCTGGGACACAGCGTGTGCCCTGAAAATGCCACACAGTACAAATCACAGAAACATACTTGAAAACTCTGCCAAATGCTTCTTCTAATGGAAAATAGTGTTTCCATGCTGGAAAAAGTCTTATTTTGACGCCAGCAACATATTTGATGCAAAGCTGTCATTTCAGCTCAAACGGTAAAATTTCACCGTTCCTGGCCATATGAGACTGTTTTTCACAACGTTTGCCCTGAAAGTGCCAGGTACTGCAGATGAAAGAAACACACGGGAAAACTCTGCAAAATGCTTCTTCTAATGTAAAATAGTGTTTCCATGCTGGAAAAAGTCTTATTTTGACGCCAGCAACATATTTGATGCAAAGCTGTCATTTCAGCTCAAACGGTAAAATTTCACCGTTCCTGGCCATATGAGACTGTTTTTCACAACGTTTGCCCTGAAAGTGCCAGGTACTGCAGATGAAAGAAACACACGGGAAAACTCTGCCAAATGCTTCTTCTAATGTAAAATAGTGTTTCCATGCTGGAAAAAGTCTTATTTTGACGCCAGCAACATATTTGATGCAAAGCTGTCATTTCAGCTCAAACGGTAAAATTTCACCGTTCCTGGCCATATGAGACTGTTTTTCACAACGTTTGCCCTGAAAGTGCCAGGTACTGCAGATGAAAGAAACACACGGGAAAACTCTGCAAAATGCTTCTTCTAATGTAAAATAGTGTTTCCATGCTGGAAACAGTCTTATTTTGACGCCAGCAACATATTTTAGACACACCGTTCATTTCAGCACTAACTGACTGAAACTTGCCGTTTTAAGCGTTTCCAGCCATTCTCCGTGTGTCTGGGACACAGCGTGTGCCCTGAAAATGCCACACAGTACAAATCACAGAAACATACTTGAAAACTCTGCCAAATGCTTCTTCTAATGGAAAATAGTGTTTCCATGCTGGAAAAAGTCTTATTTTGACGCCAGCAACATATTTGATGCAAAGCTGTCATTTCAGCTCAAACGGTAAAATTTCACCGTTCCTGGCCATATGAGACTGTTTTTCACAACGTTTGCCCTGAAAGTGCCAGGTACTGCAGATGAAAGAAACACACGGGAAAACTCTGCAAAATGCTTCTTCTAATGTAAAATAGTGTTTCCATGCTGGAAAAAGTCTTATTTTGACGCCAGCAACATATTTTAGACACACCGTTCATTTCAGCACTAACTGACTGAAACTTGCCGTTTTAAGCGTTTCCAGCCATTCTCCGTGTGTCTGGGACACAGCGTGTGCCCTGAAAATGCCACACAGTACAAATCACAGAAACATACTTGAAAACTCTGCCAAATGCTTCTTCTAATGGAAAATAGTGTTTCCATGCTGGAAAAAGTCTTATTTTGACGCCAGCAACATATTTGATGCAAAGCTGTCATTTCAGCTCAAACGGTAAAATTTCACCGTTCCTGGCCATATGAGACTGTTTTTCACAACGTTTGCCCTGAAAGTGCCAGGTACTGCAGATGAAAGAAACACACGGGAAAACTCAGCAAAATGCTTCTTCTAATGTAAAATAGTGTTTCCATGCTGGAAAAAGTCTTATTTTGACGCCAGCAACATATTTGATGCAAAGCTGTCATTTCAGCTCAAACGGTAAAATTTCACCGTTCCTGGCCATATGAGACTGTTTTTCACAACGTTTGCCCTGAAAGTGCCAGGTACTGCAGATGAAAGAAACACACGGGAAAACTCTGCAAAATGCTTCTTCTAATGTAAAATAGTGTTTCCATGCTGGAAACAGTCTTATTTTGACGCCAGCAACATATTTGATGCAAAGCTGTCATTTCAGCTCAAACGGTAAAATTTCACCGTTCCTGGCCATATGAGACTGTTTTTCACAACGTTTGCCCTGAAAGTGCCAGGTACTGCAGATGAAAGAAACACACGGGAAAACTCAGCAAAATGCTTCTTCTAATGTAAAATAGTGTTTCCATGCTGGAAACAGTCTTATTTTGACGCCAGCAACATATTTTAGACACACCGTTCATTTCAGCACTAACTGACTGAAACTTGCCGTTTTAAGCGTTTCCAGCCATTCTCCGTGTGTCTGGGACACAGCGTGTGCCCTGAAAATGCCACACAGTACAAATCACAGAAACATACTTGAAAACTCTGCCAAATGCTTCTTCTAATGTAAAATAGTGTTTCCATGCTGGAAAAAGTCTTATTTTGACGCCAGCAACATATTTGATGCAAAGCTGTCATTTCAGCTCAAACGGTAAAATTTCACCGTTCCTGGCCATATGAGACTGTTTTTCACAACGTTTGCCCTGAAAGTGCCAGGTACTGCAGATGAAAGAAACACACGGGAAAACTCTGCAAAATGCTTCTTCTAATGTAAAATAGTGTTTCCATGCTGGAAACAGTCTTATTTTGACGCCAGCAACATATTTTAGACACACCGTTCATTTCAACACTAACTGACTGAAACTTGCCGTTTTAAGCGTTTCCAGCCATTCTCCGTGTGTCTGGGACACAGCGTGTGCCCTGAAAATGCCACACAGTACAAATCACAGAAACATACTTGAAAACTCTGCCAAATGCTTCTTCTAATGTAAAATAGTGTTTCCATGCTGGAAAAAGTCTTATTTTGACGCCAGCAACATATTTGATGCAAAGCTGTCATTTCAGCTCAAACGGTAAAATTTCACCGTTCCTGGCCATATGAGACTGTTTTTCACAACGTTTGCCCTGAAAGTGCCAGGTACTGCAGATGAAAGAAACACACGGGAAAACTCAGCAAAATGCTTCTTCTAATGTAAAATAGTGTTTCCATGCTGGAAAAAGTCTTATTTTGACGCCAGCAACATATTTGATGCAAAGCTGTCATTTCAGCTCAAACGGTAAAATTTCACCGTTCCTGGCCATATGAGACTGTTTTTCACAACGTTTGCCCTGAAAGTGCCAGGTACTGCAGATGAAAGAAACACACGGGAAAACTCAGCAAAATGCTTCTTCTAATGTAAAATAGTGTTTCCATGCTGGAAACAGTCTTATTTTGACGCCAGCAACATATTTTAGACACACCGTTCATTTCAGCACTAACTGACTGAAACTTGCCGTTTTAAGCGTTTCCAGCCATTCTCCGTGTGTCTGGGACACAGCGTGTGCCCTGAAAATGCCACACAGTACAAATCACAGAAACATACTTGAAAACTCTGCCAAATGCTTCTTCTAATGTAAAATAGTGTTTCCATGCTGGAAAAAGTCTTATTTTGACGCCAGCAACATATTTGATGCAAAGCTGTCATTTCAGCTCAAACGGTAAAATTTCACCGTTCCTGGCCATATGAGACTGTTTTTCACAACGTTTGCCCTGAAAGTGCCAGGTACTGCAGATGAAAGAAACACACGGGAAAACTCTGCCAAATGCTTCTTCTAATGTAAAATAGTGTTTCCATGCTGGAAAAAGTCTTATTTTGACGCCAGCAACATATTTGATGCAAAGCTGTCATTTCAGCTCAAACGGTAAAATTTCACCGTTCCTGGCCATATGAGACTGTTTTTCACAACGTTTGCCCTGAAAGTGCCAGGTACTGCAGATGAAAGAAACACACGGGAAAACTCTGCAAAATGCTTCTTCTAATGTAAAATAGTGTTTCCATGCTGGAAAAAGTCTTATTTTGACGCCAGCAACATATTTTAGACACACCGTTCATTTCAGCACTAACTGACTGAAACTTGCCGTTTTAAGCGTTTCCAGCCATTCTCCGTGTGTCTGGGACACAGCGTGTGCCCTGAAAATGCCACACAGTACAAATCACAGAAACATACTTGAAAACTCTGCCAAATGCTTCTTCTAATGGAAAATAGTGTTTCCATGCTGGAAAAAGTCTTATTTTGACGCCAGCAACATATTTGATGCAAAGCTGTCATTTCAGCTCAAACGGTAAAATTTCACCGTTCCTGGCCATATGAGACTGTTTTTCACAACGTTTGCCCTGAAAGTGCCAGGTACTGCAGATGAAAGAAACACACGGGAAAACTCTGCAAAATGCTTCTTCTAATGTAAAATAGTGTTTCCATGCTGGAAACAGTCTTATTTTGACGCCAGCAACATATTTTAGACACACCGTTCATTTCAGCACTAACTGACTGAAACTTGCCGTTTTAAGCGTTTCCAGCCATTCTCCGTGTGTCTGGGACACAGCGTGTGCCCTGAAAATGCCACACAGTACAAATCACAGAAACATACTTGAAAACTCTGCCAAATGCTTCTTCTAATGTAAAATAGTGTTTCCATGCTGGAAAAAGTCTTATTTTGACGCCAGCAACATATTTGATGCAAAGCTGTCATTTCAGCTCAAACGGTAAAATTTCACCGTTCCTGGCCATATGAGACTGTTTTTCACAACGTTTGCCCTGAAAGTGCCAGGTACTGCAGATGAAAGAAACACACGGGAAAACTCTGCAAAATGCTTCTTCTAATGTAAAATAGTGTTTCCATGCTGGAAACAGTCTTATTTTGACGCCAGCAACATATTTGATGCAAAGCTGTCATTTCAGCTCAAACGGTAAAATTTCACCGTTCCTGGCCATATGAGACTGTTTTTCACAACGTTTGCCCTGAAAGTGCCAGGTACTGCAGATGAAAGAAACACACGGGAAAACTCTGCAAAATGCTTCTTCTAATGTAAAATAGTGTTTCCATGCTGGAAACAGTCTTATTTTGACGCCAGCAACATATTTTAGACACACCGTTCATTTCAGCACTAACTGACTGAAACTTGCCGTTTTAAGCGTTTCCAGCCATTCTCCGTGTGTCTGGGACACAGCGTGTGCCCTGAAAATGCCACACAGTACAAATCACAGAAACATACTTGAAAACTCTGCCAAATGCTTCTTCTAATGTAAAATAGTGTTTCCATGCTGGAAAAAGTCTTATTTTGACGCCAGCAACATATTTGATGCAAAGCTGTCATTTCAGCTCAAACGGTAAAATTTCACCGTTCCTGGCCATATGAGACTGTTTTTCACAACGTTTGCCCTGAAAGTGCCAGGTACTGCAGATGAAAGAAACACACGGGAAAACTCTGCCAAATGCTTCTTCTAATGTAAAATAGTGTTTCCATGCTGGAAAAAGTCTTATTTTGACGCCAGCAACATATTTGATGCAAAGCTGTCATTTCAGCTCAAACGGTAAAATTTCACCGTTCCTGGCCATATGAGACTGTTTTTCACAACGTTTGCCCTGAAAGTGCCAGGTACTGCAGATGAAAGAAACACACGGGAAAACTCTGCAAAATGCTTCTTCTAATGTAAAATAGTGTTTCCATGCTGGAAAAAGTCTTATTTTGACGCCAGCAACATATTTTAGACACACCGTTCATTTCAGCACTAACTGACTGAAACTTGCCGTTTTAAGCGTTTCCAGCCATTCTCCGTGTGTCTGGGACACAGCGTGTGCCCTGAAAATGCCACACAGTACAAATCACAGAAACATACTTGAAAACTCTGCCAAATGCTTCTTCTAATGGAAAATAGTGTTTCCATGCTGGAAAAAGTCTTATTTTGACGCCAGCAACATATTTGATGCAAAGCTGTCATTTCAGCTCAAACGGTAAAATTTCACCGTTCCTGGCCATATGAGACTGTTTTTCACAACGTTTGCCCTGAAAGTGCCAGGTACTGCAGATGAAAGAAACACACGGGAAAACTCTGCAAAATGCTTCTTCTAATGTAAAATAGTGTTTCCATGCTGGAAAAAGTCTTATTTTGACGCCAGCAACATATTTTAGACACACCGTTCATTTCAGCACTAACTGACTGAAACTTGCCGTTTTAAGCGTTTCCAGCCATTCTCCGTGTGTCTGGGACACAGCGTGTGCCCTGAAAATGCCACACAGTACAAATCACAGAAACATACTTGAAAACTCTGCCAAATGCTTCTTCTAATGGAAAATAGTGTTTCCATGCTGGAAAAAGTCTTATTTTGACGCCAGCAACATATTTGATGCAAAGCTGTCATTTCAGCTCAAACGGTAAAATTTCACCGTTCCTGGCCATATGAGACTGTTTTTCACAACGTTTGCCCTGAAAGTGCCAGGTACTGCAGATGAAAGAAACACACGGGAAAACTCAGCAAAATGCTTCTTCTAATGTAAAATAGTGTTTCCATGCTGGAAAAAGTCTTATTTTGACGCCAGCAACATATTTGATGCAAAGCTGTCATTTCAGCTCAAACGGTAAAATTTCACCGTTCCTGGCCATATGAGACTGTTTTTCACAACGTTTGCCCTGAAAGTGCCAGGTACTGCAGATGAAAGAAACACACGGGAAAACTCAGCAAAATGCTTCTTCTAATGTAAAATAGTGTTTCCATGCTGGAAACAGTCTTATTTTGACGCCAGCAACATATTTTAGACACACCGTTCATTTCAGCACTAACTGACTGAAACTTGCCGTTTTAAGCGTTTCCAGCCATTCTCCGTGTGTCTGGGACACAGCGTGTGCCCTGAAAATGCCACACAGTACAAATCACAGAAACATACTTGAAAACTCTGCCAAATGCTTCTTCTAATGGAAAATAGTGTTTCCATGCTGGAAAAAGTCTTATTTTGACGCCAGCAACATATTTGATGCAAAGCTGTCATTTCAGCTCAAACGGTAAAATTTCACCGTTCCTGGCCATATGAGACTGTTTTTCACAACGTTTGCCCTGAAAGTGCCAGGTACTGCAGATGAAAGAAACACACGGGAAAACTCTGCCAAATGCTTCTTCTAATGTAAAATAGTGTTTCCATGCTGGAAAAAGTCTTATTTTGACGCCAGCAACATATTTGATGCAAAGCTGTCATTTCAGCTCAAACGGTAAAATTTCACCGTTCCTGGCCATATGAGACTGTTTTTCACAACGTTTGCCCTGAAAGTGCCAGGTACTGCAGATGAAAGAAACACACGGGAAAACTCTGCAAAATGCTTCTTCTAATGTAAAATAGTGTTTCCATGCTGGAAAAAGTCTTATTTTGACGCCAGCAACATATTTTAGACACACCGTTCATTTCAGCACTAACTGACTGAAACTTGCCGTTTTAAGCGTTTCCAGCCATTCTCCGTGTGTCTGGGACACAGCGTGTGCCCTGAAAATGCCACACAGTACAAATCACAGAAACATACTTGAAAACTCTGCCAAATGCTTCTTCTAATGGAAAATAGTGTTTCCATGCTGGAAAAAGTCTTATTTTGACGCCAGCAACATATTTGATGCAAAGCTGTCATTTCAGCTCAAACGGTAAAATTTCACCGTTCCTGGCCATATGAGACTGTTTTTCACAACGTTTGCCCTGAAAGTGCCAGGTACTGCAGATGAAAGAAACACACGGGAAAACTCTGCAAAATGCTTCTTCTAATGTAAAATAGTGTTTCCATGCTGGAAACAGTCTTATTTTGACGCCAGCAACATATTTTAGACACACCGTTCATTTCAGCACTAACTGACTGAAACTTGCCGTTTTAAGCGTTTCCAGCCATTCTCCGTGTGTCTGGGACACAGCGTGTGCCCTGAAAATGCCACACAGTACAAATCACAGAAACATACTTGAAAACTCTGCCAAATGCTTCTTCTAATGTAAAATAGTGTTTCCATGCTGGAAAAAGTCTTATTTTGACGCCAGCAACATATTTGATGCAAAGCTGTCATTTCAGCTCAAACGGTAAAATTTCACCGTTCCTGGCCATATGAGACTGTTTTTCACAACGTTTGCCCTGAAAGTGCCAGGTACTGCAGATGAAAGAAACACACGGGAAAACTCTGCAAAATGCTTCTTCTAATGTAAAATAGTGTTTCCATGCTGGAAACAGTCTTATTTTGACGCCAGCAACATATTTGATGCAAAGCTGTCATTTCAGCTCAAACGGTAAAATTTCACCGTTCCTGGCCATATGAGACTGTTTTTCACAACGTTTGCCCTGAAAGTGCCAGGTACTGCAGATGAAAGAAACACACGGGAAAACTCTGCAAAATGCTTCTTCTAATGTAAAATAGTGTTTCCATGCTGGAAACAGTCTTATTTTGACGCCAGCAACATATTTTAGACACACCGTTCATTTCAGCACTAACTGACTGAAACTTGCCGTTTTAAGCGTTTCCAGCCATTCTCCGTGTGTCTGGGACACAGCGTGTGCCCTGAAAATGCCACACAGTACAAATCACAGAAACATACTTGAAAACTCTGCCAAATGCTTCTTCTAATGTAAAATAGTGTTTCCATGCTGGAAAAAGTCTTATTTTGACGCCAGCAACATATTTGATGCAAAGCTGTCATTTCAGCTCAAACGGTAAAATTTCACCGTTCCTGGCCATATGAGACTGTTTTTCACAACGTTTGCCCTGAAAGTGCCAGGTACTGCAGATGAAAGAAACACACGGGAAAACTCTGCCAAATGCTTCTTCTAATGTAAAATAGTGTTTCCATGCTGGAAAAAGTCTTATTTTGACGCCAGCAACATATTTGATGCAAAGCTGTCATTTCAGCTCAAACGGTAAAATTTCACCGTTCCTGGCCATATGAGACTGTTTTTCACAACGTTTGCCCTGAAAGTGCCAGGTACTGCAGATGAAAGAAACACACGGGAAAACTCAGCAAAATGCTTCTTCTAATGTAAAATAGTGTTTCCATGCTGGAAACAGTCTTATTTTGACGCCAGCAACATATTTTAGACACACCGTTCATTTCAGCACTAACTGACTGAAACTTGCCGTTTTAAGCGTTTCCAGCCATTCTCCGTGTGTCTGGGACACAGCGTGTGCCCTGAAAATGCCACACAGTACAAATCACAGAAACATACTTGAAAACTCTGCCAAATGCTTCTTCTAATGTAAAATAGTGTTTCCATGCTGGAAAAAGTCTTATTTTGACGCCAGCAACATATTTGATGCAAAGCTGTCATTTCAGCTCAAACGGTAAAATTTCACCGTTCCTGGCCATATGAGACTGTTTTTCACAACGTTTGCCCTGAAAGTGCCAGGTACTGCAGATGAAAGAAACACACGGGAAAACTCTGCCAAATGCTTCTTCTAATGTAAAATAGTGTTTCCATGCTGGAAACAGTCTTATTTTGACGCCAGCAACATATTTTAGACACACCGTTCATTTCAGCACTAACTGACTGAAACTTGCCGTTTTAAGCGTTTCCAGCCATTCTCCGTGTGTCTGGGACACAGCGTGTGCCCTGAAAATGCCACACAGTACAAATCACAGAAACATACTTGAAAACTCTGCCAAATGCTTCTTCTAATGGAAAATAGTGTTTCCATGCTGGAAAAAGTCTTATTTTGACGCCAGCAACATATTTGATGCAAAGCTGTCATTTCAGCTCAAACGGTAAAATTTCACCGTTCCTGGCCATATGAGACTGTTTTTCACAACGTTTGCCCTGAAAGTGCCAGGTACTGCAGATGAAAGAAACACACGGGAAAACTCTGCCAAATGCTTCTTCTAATGTAAAATAGTGTTTCCATGCTGGAAAAAGTCTTATTTTGACGCCAGCAACATATTTGATGCAAAGCTGTCATTTCAGCTCAAACGGTAAAATTTCACCGTTCCTGGCCATATGAGACTGTTTTTCACAACGTTTGCCCTGAAAGTGCCAGGTACTGCAGATGAAAGAAACACACGGGAAAACTCTGCAAAATGCTTCTTCTAATGTAAAATAGTGTTTCCATGCTGGAAAAAGTCTTATTTTGACGCCAGCAACATATTTTAGACACACCGTTCATTTCAGCACTAACTGACTGAAACTTGCCGTTTTAAGCGTTTCCAGCCATTCTCCGTGTGTCTGGGACACAGCGTGTGCCCTGAAAATGCCACACAGTACAAATCACAGAAACATACTTGAAAACTCTGCCAAATGCTTCTTCTAATGTAAAATAGTGTTTCCATGCTGGAAAAAGTCTTATTTTGACGCCAGCAACATATTTGATGCAAAGCTGTCATTTCAGCTCAAACGGTAAAATTTCACCGTTCCTGGCCATATGAGACTGTTTTTCACAACGTTTGCCCTGAAAGTGCCAGGTACTGCAGATGAAAGAAACACACGGGAAAACTCAGCAAAATGCTTCTTCTAATGTAAAATAGTGTTTCCATGCTGGAAAAAGTCTTATTTTGACGCCAGCAACATATTTGATGCAAAGCTGTCATTTCAGCTCAAACGGTAAAATTTCACCGTTCCTGGCCATATGAGACTGTTTTTCACAACGTTTGCCCTGAAAGTGCCAGGTACTGCAGATGAAAGAAACACACGGGAAAACTCAGCAAAATGCTTCTTCTAATGTAAAATAGTGTTTCCATGCTGGAAACAGTCTTATTTTGACGCCAGCAACATATTTTAGACACACCGTTCATTTCAGCACTAACTGACTGAAACTTGCCGTTTTAAGCGTTTCCAGCCATTCTCCGTGTGTCTGGGACACAGCGTGTGCCCTGAAAATGCCACACAGTACAAATCACAGAAACATACTTGAAAACTCTGCCAAATGCTTCTTCTAATGTAAAATAGTGTTTCCATGCTGGAAAAAGTCTTATTTTGACGCCAGCAACATATTTGATGCAAAGCTGTCATTTCAGCTCAAACGGTAAAATTTCACCGTTCCTGGCCATATGAGACTGTTTTTCACAACGTTTGCCCTGAAAGTGCCAGGTACTGCAGATGAAAGAAACACACGGGAAAACT